>NW_010562619.1:0-385 GCF_000687285.1 Phaethon lepturus
ACTTGTTTTTCAAATGGCCAACTCCAGTAGAACACAAAGCATAGTGTTGATCAGGGTAGGGCGCATTGCTTAGAGCTCTTTGTCGCCTGGCTCCCAGACGAAACAAGTCATCCCTTCGTGCCTTGTTACAGCAGCATTGAGGTATCACACTGAAAATAAGTTGCTGAGATTTGGTGATGTATCTTTACAACATCAGCACAGTGACACTAAGACAATTTTCAGAAGAATCTATACATTAAAGGGTTATTAATAGAATGTGAAATCTTTCCAAATTTTAGGAATTAATTTTTTGTCTTACTGACCATACATTTGTTTCAGGATCTAGTATTTTTTTTTTCTTTCTTTCCCCTTTTTAACTTACATGCAAGCTACTTTTTCTCTTTCC
>NW_010562619.1:416-2086 GCF_000687285.1 Phaethon lepturus
AATGAAAGCAAAGAAACCAAACTGGGGAAAATACATCAGATATTCAACGCATCAAAATCCCTCTGAAAAGAAATAAAACACTCTTCATATTAAATACAACTCCACTTTTTGCAAAATCCATTTCAAGTGGGAGCATTCCAGTTTTTTCTTTGCAACATGAGCTGTTTCACACAGCTCAATGACTAGTCTGCCAACAAAAATGTTGGAAATTTTAAGACTGCCATTATTGTCCTCTTTATCCTGTGAAGTTACTGTAAGACAGTTTTTATTAAAAAAATTCTGAAAAGTGAATGTAATATCCATGGGGTGATCCTACAGACCATGTTCAAAGAAGCATAAAATTATCTGCCTAGGAAGGTCGATTAGTTTTGACATTAATTTAGGTAGCATAAGTTAAGCCATTTTTTCTACACTAGTATCAATATATATAAAGAAAATTCTAGAAAGAAATACAGGAACATTTGCAAATTGCAAAACAGTTTCATTATTCTTTCAATTTACAAGTGAACTAAAATATCGCTAAGTACTTTTATATTATTTCAACTTCACACAATGAGCATGTTCTTGCACGTTCCTGTTATTGAGATTGTGCCTGATTATTTTGCAGGAATCAAACTAATAGCCATTTAGGAAAAATGCTTAAGAAATGGATGGAAATTACAAGTTATTTTGAATCAAGCACCAAAAACCACAATGAGAGTGTATTTCAAATGAATTATATTTTTTAATCAAAACAGTAGATATGGTGCCTATCTAAACACAACAAAATACAACAAAATCTAAAGTAAAAAGAAAAAGTTTAAAGGCTTCATGGAAGTTGAACGATTTATCTTTCTGCATCAGAATTTCAATTACTACTTTAAAAAATATGACTTGCCAAACTAATCCAGCAATAACTGGAAACAGACCAATTTCCACAAATGAATGTTTCATATTTTCAAGTATACTTCAGTTAATTAAAAAATTAATTGGCCTTGAAAATACTGGAGAGACTATGTTTTATCCCCTCACAAGCTTATGAGTGGGTATTTTTAACCAAATCCAATTCTCTGGTCTGAGAGAAAGCTGCAGGAAGCAGCATTAGTAACTTTAAAAAAAAAAAACTCAAAACCAAAAACAAACAAAAAAAAAACCCAACCCCCCCCCCAAAAAAAACCAAACAAACAAACAAAAAAACCCCACCAGTTTTCTTTGCAATAGCAGCACAAAACTGCTGTTTGAGGCTCTAGGAAGACCAAGCTCCCACCAAGGAAGATGAGAGCACGCATGTGTAGAAACTTAAGAACAACAGTGTCAGCACATAGTTTCATGCCATTGACATTATAGGCCTTTTTAGGATATTTTACCCATAAATCTTCATCAATTCCTGACTAAAATTCCCGAAAGGAGAAAGCTGCAGTCCAAGACTAACTTTGAGCACTTGAGCACTGTTAGTAATGTTTTCCTAAGGAGTTTGTCTCCACAGAAAGGTGGCCCTCCCGGAGATGTGTCAGCATGGAGGTGGGATTTTTGGACTTTATCTCCGTGCTTCTCTGCCCAAAGCTGTATTTGCATCCCCATCTCCACTCTGCCTCACAGGAAACAGGACTTCTCTCCCATTTCTGGAAAATAAATCTGCTCTAGTCCTTTCCTAATACATAGGTTGCTAGGAGGTAAGAAGGAGCAGGAAT
>NW_010562619.1:2117-46477 GCF_000687285.1 Phaethon lepturus
ATGGTTTTGAGAGATTTATGAATAATCTTTATAAATTAATAATTTGTGTGTTTCTTTCCCGAAATAGAAATTAATAAAAAGAACAATTTACCATTGCTCAGCTTACCACAACCAGCTGAGGGAAATTCTGCCTTGGCAGATAGTAATTCTCATCAACAATTCCCATTATTCCTTGAAACACCAAAATTTAAGGTTTCTTACCCTTATATTAATAAACTATTTCTCTTTTCTCACAGCTTGTTGATTCTAATCTCAACAGTACTTCTTTTTTTCTAAATGAGGTAATTTTTGGCAAAAAATGAAAGTCTAAAACAGATGTACGCCCTAAGCCATACCCTGAACAAAAACTAAGAAAAATTATTTGGTCACTACGTCTGCCAAGCACATCACATCGGAAGGATGCTTCACAGTCTCCTACGAGTCATGTAAACTTCCATTACGGAATACCAGGGCTCAGTTTGGCTGCTGACACATGTGCCTTTATTGCCACATAAGATATCCTACGGTTATCTCAGAGATAGACCTCCCACTGAAGTATCAGAAAGAAATGGGCTATCAACGGCCTCATGTGGAATTTATCAGACCCATGCAGCGTCCCTGGTTCAAATAACATGTGGCTTACAACTAGGCAACTGAGCTGAACCCTTAGGAAGCATTAAGGTAAAGAACTATGAAACCTACGGTTATAATACGAAGAAAAATAAAAATGCATGTTTCATACAGGTACACTTTTCTATCCATCTGTTTTTACTGAGATAGAAAATTAGACCTGAGAAGCATGCCTGCCTAGAAAAGTTTATTTTTACATATCTATGGCTTCTTTCAGCTTTGGGAAAATTCAAACATCTGGTTATTCTGGCCAAGATATTCAGCATCCTGCTGCCAAGCAAGTGCTCAAGTCAATGGCCTATGCTTTTCCCCCCATAGATCCTTCTGCTGGTTGAAAAAAAGCAGAACTACAGGTTACCCTCTTCTACTTCTTTGTGCAAGCACTGCTTTTGACGCGTTCTTGCGCTATTATTAGGCTGCCCTGCTTCCTACTGGAAGTCCTCCTGCAGGTCCCAGCAGGATGCCAGTTGCTGGCAAGCTCCGAGAGCCTGAAGGCTGTGCATCTGTTCAGAGACTGACAGGTAGCACAGCAAGTTAAAAAGCCTATAAATTTGCAGCAGGAGGCTTAGCCTAGACAAATAAAATCCCTGCTTCGCTTTGTTTTGCCAAGCACCAGGTCATGCTGTGCCACTCCTTTCTTGCAAGGAGCCGCTTCCCCCTCGGGCGCAGCCCCCCAGCTCCCTGGGGATGCTCGGCGCTGCGGTGCAGATCAGCCCGTGCCCCATGGTAGGTGCTGGAGTAACTCACGTTGTTCCTTCTGAGGAACATGACTGGCACAGAAGATTGTGGGTGTCAAGGTTTGTTTCCCAGGCATTGATTTTTCTGGGAACGTCTCACTATGGCCAAGCCTACAGCAGGGTGCTCATGCCAGTGTTTCTCCACTGAACAAACGGGCTTGATCCACGGGCCGAGGATTCAGGTGGTATAAACTGCCGTAACTCAGCTGTTGAAGTCATCGACACTACATCAGCTAGCAACACGTAGGGGTCAAGCTCACATGTAACAACGAAAGTAAAATAATTGCCAGGGGTCCTGTAAAATGCATCAGCACAAAGTTTCAGTATGATTAAGGGAAAGAATATTTCACATATTGGCTTCTATTCTCTACATTATGAAATTAAATTAACTTCGTATCAAGAAAAATAGCAAAAGTTGGTGGAAAGGTTGGAAAAATCAAATAAAAGTATGTTTGTTGACATCATTTAAAACACCAGCTCGCTATTATGCATAGATCTACAGTCTAAGTGCTTACTAGGTGGGAAACAGAAGGTCCCAAATATCTTTTTGTCCCCTACATATTACAGAAGACATATTACAGAAGACCTAGTCAACACTGAGGTTTGAATTCTCTTCTGGAGATAGATGGTCCCTTGGATGGGACATCCAAGCAGGTATGAAGGAAGCCCTCCAAGACTCTTCAGCATCTGGCAACTGAGATTAACCTGCTTTGCCCACTGAAGAAAGCCTGAGCTTGGCCCACAAATTCCCCACATCACTCAAATCCCAGAGGAGCACGGCCTTCTGCTAGGCAGCACAAAACCATCTACTTTTAGATCTTACACCCCTGCAGAAGCTCGGAGCAACATCATCTCTCCCTCGCCAGCACACGGCACCATTTCTCTGTTCCACCGCTAATGAGAAGCTGCTGTCCGAGACAAGGACTGAAAAAAAACAAAATGGAATATTCTACTCTTTAGCCAAAGGACTCAACCTATGATTCACATTTAACTTCTTCTGCATCAGATATGATGAAGAACAAAGAATTTTGATTAAAGAAGGAAGCAGAACACCAATTTAAATGTTCTTACAAATATATTATGTTTGGCTCCATGTAAACAGATGCTATTATTACAACGACAGGACGTGTCAGGATACATTTTAACTAACTCTTGTCAAGCTCAAGTGACATAGGCTTCTTCCCCATTTCAGGTTCTATGGATTACAGAGCTCTCTTAATTCAACGGTACTAGCTATGGAAACCACGCATCCTAGAACTCAAACCACCTTACCTAAAAATGAAATAAAACCATGTTGTAGATAGTTTCCAAGGACAAAAAATGAATAATTAAAAAAAAGGGAAAAAGAAAAAAACATCCAAACTCAAGAAGTCAAAATGTTAGTTGAACCAGCTCGTGCCTCACCACTGTTAGTTTTTTATGGTTCATTAGAGAAAACAGTGCTCTGCCAAACTACCTAGTTCTCTGCTATCTTGACCCTGCTGCTAGGCTTTTAGGGGTAGAAGAGCAAAAGCTGCAAGTCTTTGACACTAAATACTGACCACAAGTCCAGAATAACGATCTCTAGCAAGCTCACTTTTATTACAGTTTTAATTACTTTTTGCTTAAAAATTGCATGAACATTTGCTTTTTCAAAACCATCTATGAAAATCCTCATGTTAAACTGACAAAAAAATAGAATAAAATTAAACTCAGATGCCTTCAAAAATCAGCATCCCACTGAGATGAACGATGGTAATTCATACTTCTTGTAGTGCTATTATTTCTATCACATGGAGACTGAAATTTTGTCTGTATTAAGGAAATATCTCTAAACTCCTTGTGGGCATTTTTTTTCTAGTTCAGTCTACTCTAATGTTAGCAACATTTGGACACAAGCTACCTACAGACCACACCTGTTACCATATGTGTTTAAGGCAGTGTGCTGTTCTCTTCTCAAAGATGACCTAATAGGACAGCACTGAGAATCTAAAAGTTAGATCATCGTCCTGTGATTACAAGTGGAAAAAACTCTTGGTCTCACAAAAGCAAAGACTAGAAATCAGTGTTTTTGAAATACACCTCTCAATTCAAACTCCTGTGGCTGTCAAAAACCTACTGAGTACTACTGCTAACTTATTCAGTCTCTTTTCTCAATATGTTCAGCCTTTGATGAAATATTTTCAGATGTTGTATTTCTAGGCTATTATACTTGTTTTGTGGAAGAAGCTCAGTACAGAGCAATAGCAAATGTTAAGGCTTGATTGTATATGCCTAACTCTGTCAGACTGGCAGGCACCAATCATTTGGTAATTTTTATAGTCTGGGATCTGTACGACTTGAAGGAAAGAAGGAGAGGGGAGGAAATGGAAACACTTAAGCAACATCTTTCCTCTGCAGTATTATGTCCCTCTCTAAAGGCATGGGAAAATGCCGTTAGAAACAAAGAAAGATTCAGCTTGTGTGTGTTGTGTAACTAGCACAGATCTAATACTTAGCCTTAAACAGCCCCATCCATGCCAAGTCCTCCTACCCTGCAACAACCTGCAAGTAGCTAATGGACTGAGTAATTTATAATTACTCAATTAGTAATACCAATCCTGAGTAAAAAGAATGGACAGGAAGACCTTCACACAAAGCAGCAGAACTCTAGACCCTGTTGCCTCAAAACAAACAAGAGTGATTAAAATAAAAATCAAATCTTAAATAGTGCCTAACTCCCTGTCCTCTAAGTCATGTTGTATGAAAATGCTACGAGAAATTGAATCCTATTCTCATACTTACATTCCAAGAAGTAAAAAGAGAACACATACATTTAGAAGAGTGGATGGTGCCATTCTGGAGGTTGCCAGTTTGTTAATATGATAAAAATGAGCTAAGATGTACCCACACCTCTTCTAACTCTCAGAATTCCCTTATCTCACTCACACATAGCAAATCAACAAATTCAACAGGATGACTGGCTGCTCTGTGAAGACATGGAGCATCCAGGCAGTGATCAAAATCATTATATGGGCAGTTCCCAAACACTTTGTTCACATTCTTGCACCACAAATCAATTCATAGGCTTCAACAACAAATGGAGTTATGAACATCTAATTGACCACTTGTATAATACAGGGTGAAGAATTTCAAATGAGAATTTTTGCAGTCTTGTAACTGCTCTTCAACACATAAATCATATTGAGAAAGTTATCCAATCTGGATAAATCACAGACAGCAAATACTTGAGGAAGCTCTGAAAAAAAAACCACAACACAGAAAAAGCAAATATTTCACTCTGCTTATGTTAGTTATAAATGAATGTTTTCTTAATTCTACATACAAACCCAGAGATCTGTGTGCCAATGTGAAGTAGGTGGCTTCAGGTCAGTGTTGCACCAACACTTAGGGCAGACGGGGACAGTGAACTGCTTCGATTGCTGGATCTTCAGGGTGGGGGTTGCCCAGCGCCAGCAGACAAGCCTGGGGATGGGAGAGGCATCAGACTGGATTAAAGTCTGCAGCTCACTGGCGTGGAATTCCAACGGTTGCACTGCCATCTAAATTACCACACCACTTCCACTGTTACCTCCTCAATTGCTCTTCTATCACACAGCTCCTCTTAATAACCTCCTCTCACCTGTGCTCAGGAGAGATTTATTCTCAAACTGTTCCATAATTTGAAATAAACCTGATTATTTTGGGTTTTTTTCCAGTTGCATTGAGTGTGTTTTGGACCTTGCCTCTATTAAATCAGTTTGAGCTTTTTGCTGGTTTTGTTGTTTGCTTTTTTATTATGCATTACCTTTGTTGTTTTTTCTCAATTCTGTAATAAAAATACTTCATTCATCATAGCAGCACGCATCACTCAGACTGCCGATTTCAGCCAGTTGTTACTATATTGGAACTGGTGACTGCTAATGTGAGACACAGTGCCTTCTGCTGCACCTTTGGAAAGTTAAATATAAGTGGTTATTTGCAGTTTATACCTGTAAACCTTAGTAATGCACTCATGCCACCTATTGGCAAATTACATATGAGTCACAGCTGAGTCCAGATTTCAGATGAGCACAGGTTAAATATTTTAAATATAAAGTTGTGTGTCCGTAATGGATAAAAAAATATAAGGAGAGAAAAAAAAAAAAAAAACCAAACAAAAAAACCCAGAAAAAAAGCCAACGGTCTGCTTTTATTTACAGCAGTTGATTTCCATGGGCAACGTATCTAACATTTGGCTAAATATATCATAGGCTACCAAAAAGGCTTGCGTAGTATTTAGTGGTAACATCTGCTTCAGTTACACTCATTGCAAGGTTGTTAACCAGCGCTTTGCGGTACACTTAACAGAACATCATCAAACTTCTTTTCATACATTGTTGACAGATAGAAGAGACAGACAGTGATAACTTCTGTGGCTGCCAGTCTCACTGGAAAAGCAGAATGATGGCTTTTTTGATTTGGAAAGCTTCCCAATTGAGCAATGCTTCTTGGAAAGACTTGTCGAACTTCAATTGCCCAGTTCACAAGATTTAAAAAAAAAAGAAGGAGGAAAAAAAATTCACAAAATTAGGGCTCCAAAACAGCCTGCAAACTTCTCCATTCTCCACAAAAGCCAGGAAAGTCCACAGTGAGTCTTCCAGGATTTTGAAAACATTGGCCTGAGTCAAATTTCTAATTTTTTTAATTTCCGCTTAGCAAAAACTTAGGGAAACATCATCTATGGGTAGAAGCATGGCTTAAATATTCAGGTTTGTTTATTCATTTCCAAATATTTATATTTTCAAAACGGTTTAAGAAAATACACATTCACAGACAGGGTGTGATAAGTTTGTCAAATATAGCAGGGTTCCCCAATCAATAGAGTACTTCTCAGAATAGTTTCTTGTAAAACAAAATGCAGTGTCTAGTCAGCTTTGGGATTACTGCCATTAAAATGGCACTAAAGAACACTACAGGAAATATTTACTGCTGTCAGCACAGCAACAGATATGCTCTTAGTAACTAATGTTAGAAACTGAGAACTTTTAGAGAAAGGATATTTTTCCAGACCAAAAGGTTGATATACAAATGCAATGCATTTATGAGCGCACGTTTTATGAAAATACTGTGTGCAGTATCTCGGAGACCGGGAATACGTACCATATATGCATTTTTTTCATTTCTTCTGAAAGCTGAAGTAAAGCTGGCTTAAAACCTAGTGCTGTGTGTGGCTGACTTCACTCTCAGTTCTTTTCATCTTTAATAGAAGCATTTCCTTCTGGATAGGATGGTCATCCATTTAATTGCATGGTATAGAGAAAAAAGCAAAGGAAAACTCAGCTGTGGAGATAAATCTCAATAGAAATGTAATGAGTCCTCCTGCCAAGAATCATTTACAAAACTTCCTACTGCGCTAACCATCAGAAGTGGGACATCCACAATCCCATCTGTGAATCTGGAGATAAGAAGCTGCTCTTCAACATCCAAAGCAGTTTGCTAGTGGCCAGTAGCAAATCCACTCCTTCAGATTACCAGTAACATGATATACGATAGCATTTTGAACTGCAACATCTACAGTCCCCTAAGCTAGTGAACCCACTGCCTTCGGGCCCTTGGATCTGCCCTCCCTTGTCAGCTCAGTACCATTCGTTAGGTTTGGAGTGGAGAAAGGCAGAAATTGGGGCACCAACCCAGCCATCCTGACGCTATTATTCAAACAACTCCCACAGCATGAGCCCAACAGACTTATAAAAGTACTCAGTGAGATAAGCACGGTGAGGCTCCCCGTCATAGCTGGGTTTTTTTACTTTTTTAATCGGTGAGCTAAATGTCTGACAAATCAGACAGAGAAAAAGAAGGGGAGAATCTCCACTGACAACCACATCTTAAAACTTTCACAGGATGAGACCACAGGGGTGAATTCTAACTATGAGCTTCGGACAAAAGTGCCAGCCTTTTTTAATGTCTTTTTCTCCCAGCTAACAGACGCTTCTTTATGTGTTTCCAACTACCCTTTAGATTGCAGAATACTCTAGGTTTTCTATGGTCTTTTCTAAAATTTCCAAACTTCCCTTAGGGCTTGGGAAAAGGAGGAAAGGGAGAAGCCATTCTTTTTCTAGTGGAAAAGAGAATTCTTGTTTGGAGAAGACTCTTCAGCATCTGCTAAATCTACTGTCAGCTGTCTGGTGGGAGGATAAGTAGACCTTAAGTTACTCCTAGAAAAATCTTCAAGCCAACTAAAAAGCAACACTTGTGAATTCAATGGAGATAATGCACATCTTTGGATGTCATTTCATCTTGTACAGCAAGGAAAATTATTGTGATTAATTGTTCATTATTTTATAATTATTATTAATCCATTCACATAATCTCTTTTTTTCTTATCCAGTAAAAAAAAAAAAGTTAAAAACTAAATGTATCAAAGTAGAGTTTCTTCAGTCAACATTCTGACTCAGGAAAAGTGGATCAGTAAAGAAAATGTGGTAAGCCTGAAATTCTGTGTTTATGTATTGGCATTAATGTGAGGATCTGAGAGAGTTGTGCACCACAACTACAAAAGAGACAAGCATTTTTACAATGCTACAAGTATTCAGGTAACTCAGATTCAGCATCTACTGCCTCAGATTTCGTACCAGCAAATTTTGCCCCAGCAATTATTCTGATAGTTACTCAAAGAAAAGATCCCAATGCTTTTCCCTAGTTTCTTCCTTCTCTCTAGTCTCCAGAATCAGTCTCTGATGACTCTGCCCTCCACTTTGTATGCAGTATCTTTCATACATTGGAACAGGACACTTGCCAAATTTAAACCTTTGCTTTCCGCTGCTCTGAACCGACAGAGCACTACTTTACTCTCATCCGGACAACGTCATTCCTGACTACCAGGTGACTAGCACTGAACATCCTTTCCTTTGATCTCCAAAACGCCCAGCATTATCTAGATAGTGCACCTTGGAACAACACAGAATCAAAAGCAACAGTCCAAGACCAGTCAACAAGAAGGCTGACAGACAGGGACTGGCACCGTGATGAGATGCAGAACCATGCCTTCTCTTGGGACACAGAGACACACATACATATAAATATATGTGGATATGGAAAGGATTCCAGGAAAGACTAATTAGCATTCCAGTCATGAAACAAGAGAATGGTATGGCCCAAGATCCATTTCACCCGTTATCCTGTCTGCAACTGGGGGCCAAGAGGAGATGTTTAGGGAGAGTACTGGCAAGTACACACTGATTATTTCCCCTCAAAATGTGTTCCCCATATCTGCCATTTGCCATTCTGAGCCAAACATAGCATTTTCATATTTAAACAATCCTCAACAGTGGGATGGAAAATTGACTTTCACTCTGCCCTGATAAGCCCAGTCAACCCCAAGCAGACATTTTTACTCTTCCATCCACTCAATGACTTTTCATCTGCTCCTATTTATGCAATGAGAAAACAAATGAAAGCATAAACATTAAAATAACAATAAAAAGAAAATCACTCATCCAGCATGCACATAAAAATGTACAGCTCGAGAGATCGCACCATTCCTCTTTTTGACCCTCAACACAAAAACGCAGCAAGTGTCTTCAAACTTCTGCGCAGAGGGCAGAACTGCTGCATTTAAACTGTAGTCGAGGACAGCGAAGCAACAACCCCTAACACTTCTCAGGAAAACAGGCACTTCTATCCAGCCAAACGCTCAGTCTATATTACGATCTGCTATAGGCAACATTGCTACACATCTCTGAAACTAGAATGTGGTATACAGTAAAGTTCAGAATCAGCACACAAGTATCTCCTTTCCCCATCCACTCGTCCCTCGAATGTTCTCCTGCTCTGTAATCTATATATGCTCTATAATGCATCTCAGTTCAGTCTCATCTCATATTATCCCACATCTAGAATAAATCCTTCTGAAACCTGAGGAGAAATCAAGAGGGATCACATATGGCTCCAGAACATAAAGGAAAGCTGAGTAATGGGATAGGGATCGGCAACATGAAAGCCACAGACAAAATTAGATTCTGCTGCCTGATAGGCAGGACTGATGGATACTTTGGCAAGATATTCCATGAAACTTATGATCGTGTACTGCAGGGCTGAGCTGAGGAAAAAAGGCTTCTCCCAGTGCAGCGGCTTGTGTGCAGCTTAATAAACAGCAGCTCTCTAATGGCAAATACAGGGTGCATCAACCTTCCCAGCAACAGTGAATTTCACCTTTCATAGGTATCAGAGATGAGAATTACCATAAAACTAATCCAACCAGGCTCTCAGGAGAACGAGTAGCATTCAAATGCAATCAAGGCAATATGAAAATGACTCTGTGGAAACTACTGGCACATACTCATAATGGATTGCTCAAATATGATAACAGATACACTGATTTTTCTCTCTGAGAAAGATTAAGACAGTTGCTCTAAAAAACAAGAGTGCCTTAAGATTAACATGACTAGTGCTTTGAAATTAATTTTTCCAGTATTCCGTGAAAAGGTTGTGTCCAACAATTCAAAACAATTCAGATCACCACCCTTCAGAGCAGCATTAAGAGGTAATATTGCTAAGCAAATATATGCCCACTCAAGCAGTATCATCCAGCACACTCCATAAATTAAAATTAATTAAACTGAAGCATCAGCTTTGATGGGAACAGAATTTTCACCTGTAAATTTAATAATGAATAACAGTGTAATATTTCTATCAAACAACTCTATAACTCCACTAATCTTTAATTGACATGTGTCACCTTAATTTCACATTTCTCATACTTTTGGGAGGGGAAGACTGAAAACGTAAAAAAAAAAAAAAAAAGACGCTTCTAAAAGTAATAGTAATTGACATCATTGAGTATTTTTTATCAGATGCAAATCAAGACTGTAGACATAACCAGCAGATTTTCTATCAATTTTCTTGGAATTCAATTGCTTTTGGTTTACTTAAGCAAAAGAAAGACAAAAGATCACCAATATTCACTAGCCCTGGTATTTTACTGGCAAAATTCTACTAACTTCAAGGTACTTAATGTATAATAATACAACAGAGCAGAAAAAAATAGCACCCTTTAGCTAGATAATTTTATAAGTGGATAGACAGATGAAATAAAATTTCACACCATTAAATGATCTGGAGAGTGAAAGGAAAGGTTAAAATAAAGAAAGCAATGATTTGTTTTCTTGCCAAGGGAAGTACTGCTTTCAGAAAGAATCAGAGACCGATGCCCAGAGAAGGGGAAGAAGGGAAAGCCAGAAGGAAAGCAACGGGAGGGTGAGTTTGTGGTTGGAAATTCAGCAGCAATACCACCTGCAGCAGCTGAGGAGGTCAGCAACCTTTTCTCTTTCCAACTACTTCTCACCGTCCTGCACTGTGCAGGTGAAAGTATTTATGTAGCTGCATAGTCAGCTAGACCAGGGGCCTAATCAGCTATAAAATAATTAGCAGAAGAGGATATTTTGTAAAGGATAGGAATAGATCATTTGGGTACAAGAGGAAAAGAAGAGGAAAAGAAAGCTAAAATGACAAAAAGAGGGAGGAAAGATTAAAGTCTTGTATTTATAACATTAATACAGGATGGACTAAAACATAGAACCCTAAATAATTACAGAAATTAAATCCAGCTTTCCAGCCATTTCTGTGGAATTTAGCTGTTACCTCCATATTTACAAGGGCAAGAAAGATTGAGGATGAGCAAACCCCTTGCACCTGCAACTTCAGAGTTGCAGAATTCCAGCACTTCAGAGCAGCACCCGGCGCACAGACCACAGCAAGTTTGCTTCTTGTCAGCACTTGTTTAAATGGAGGCAGGTGCTTTTCTTCCCTTCCACTTTTTATTAGACTACTGACTTTTATGTGACCACTTTACCGGAATTTGAAGTTATATTTCTCACCTCAGTGTAACCTCTCATCACACCCACTCCTCCAGCAGTCTTAAGTTTCAACATCGTCTCGTTGGCCTTATCAGAAAGAGCAAACGGAGGACATGGCCCCTTCCCAGTTGTGTTCACAGAACATCCTTTCGCCGAACTGTTCTGGTAGCAGCAGTTTACTTGATGGTTGCTGCATGGAGTCTGCTCCGTTCATCACTTCTTTTCAAATGCCACTTCTTGTCTCCAGCACTACTTTCAGTTTCTCTTTTACACTGCAAGCCTTGGTATTTGTGATAATACCTCTAATAACGCCTCTGGGTGGCTGAAAGATTTCCATTCTCTCAATAAGATCTGAAGAAGGAAGAGCAAATATATTATCTGAACACTACCATCTATCTCTACTACTATCACTACCAACAAGGTCTCCCCAACATGGCAATTCCAAGAGGTCGTACAAAAAGCCTAACAAAATTAATTTTAGACAGCATTTATAAAAGGGATAGAATAGACAGAAAAGCAGAAGATATATTCTGTTACTTAGGTATTTATATAACCTTATTTTCTTAAGAGTATTTAGACAACCCCTGCTTTTCAATTATTTTCATTCTTTTCCACTATTTTAGAGTATAAAATTTTGGATGAAAAAATAGGGTCTTCTAAAGTTAATAACCAATGACATTTTTCAGATAATTGAATGAATATTATTTTAATAACCAGGGATATATATTACATGAATTTCTGACTGTAAAAGGGATTCTCTAGCACTCTTTAAGCAAGTGCTTTCTACCATCACATCTTGGACAAGACATTCCACATTCTTTTGAAAGGAGAAGATAATGCATTTAGTTTGAGAGCATAACATCTGATACCATGCAAAGATAATAATATTCCTTTTATCTTTCCAGTATTTCATTATTTTTTCCCTCTAATGTGATTTAGAAACAAAACAGATTTAAAAGAAAACCAATAGGCATCTTGAAGATTTCTTTGATAATGCTAATATGCCCTTTAAAACTGAGTCCAGCTGGGAAATTGAAAGGGTGACAAGTGGAACCAACTTGTATTAGGTTGGCATGAGACCAGTCGCTGGCATGGCATAAATGACAGTTACAGCATCTGGAAAGTGGTTGATAAGGAAATCCTGTTACAGTGCAGTGCTAGATTATTTTTCTTCTCCATCTTAAATTACACCTTATATAATTTTATTTTTGTTATTTCTTCATTTTCTGACAAAAAACTATTTTAATTGAAATACTGTTTTGATTAAACAAATGCCTCCATTATCGCTTCCAGCACTTTTTTTTTTTTTTTTTTGTGAAAAGAAATTCTAATGTAAACTAATCTGATCAGGCAAAGATTTTTGCTGGGCA
Source organism: Phaethon lepturus (assembly GCF_000687285.1). Taxonomy (NCBI): domain Eukaryota; kingdom Metazoa; phylum Chordata; class Aves; order Phaethontiformes; family Phaethontidae; genus Phaethon; species Phaethon lepturus. The sequence continues at coordinate 14,628 of NW_010562619.1, forward strand.
TCCTTCCAGTGAGAAGTTTAAAATTTATGATAGTAGTATACAAATTACCTTCCAGCTGAGGTAAAGAGAGAGCGTAAGATCTTTAGATGACCTTGATCTCTTCAGTTTTACTGGAGGGAATCCCAAGGGAAGAATTCTACTGTAGCAATACTGTCTGTTTGCAGATGTTTTAAACAGAAATCAAACGGGAGAGTTACTACATGAAAATGTCACTCCTGTGTGCAGACATGCTCTAGCAGTACAAGGCGGGGAAGTGATCAACCAAAGACTGCAAGGGCTAAGAAAAAGATAAAGGACTAAATTCAGAGTACCTTGTCAAAGCATTATATTCAGCTTATCCACGCCTCTGATTTTCAGTTGGATCTGTCACTACATTTTCTTCCTCTCAAATACAAACCTTCTTGGTCTTTAATTAAGCTGTCCTGTGAGTTTACAGGTTTCATGAACCTGGCATGGCTGTCACAACTTTGTCAGGAGAGGTGGAGTGTTTAAAATAGTCCTCCTGCTGCTGACATTTGTGTTTCTGATGAATAAACATGATCCTTGTCACCTATGACTTTCACAGGGTTTTTCTGATTTTGAATCATATTACATTGCCAATAAAGCGCCGAGGATAGATTACCTGAAAATTGATTCACAGAATTTATAATTTCTCACCATTCAACATGCTGGCTAATGGCAACATGAAAAATACCAGCCTGAAAGACAGCCAAATGAAAAGCAGCAGCTAAGCCACTCCAAGACATCTCAAATACTGGGGCTTATTTCATCAAGTATTCAAAAAACTTGTAGACGTGGCACTTCAGGACGTGGTTTAGTGGGCATGGTGGTGCTGGGTTGATGGCTAGACTAGATGATTTTAAAGGTCTTTTCCAACCTTAATGATTCTGTGATTCTGTGATCATTAAGGGTGGCTGAATTAAATGAGAAGCAAAAAACATACATAAAATAATCTGAGCTAATACTATGGCTGACTTCTCAGAAGAGGTCTGTGGGTTGCATGCAGGTTCCTAAGGAATTTTTGGAACTGTTAGCAAATTTCAGTCAGATCTGTCAGATTAAATGTATAGGAAGAGAATTATCTTCTCATTAAAAATTTGATTAAAAAAACAGATCAGAACATTGCAGAATGTTAATGTAAAGACAGCACGTTTTGCATAAAAAGATGCAGATTAACTTTGCTGAAGAGGCAGAGGCATCTCAGAATCAGAAGGATCTTCAGCCAAAGCTTTCACAGCTCCTTAGTAGCCAGGCTTCACAAAGATCCTCATCTTCCCATTGCCTAGTAACATTTTCCTGTGTTCTGGAAAAACAGTGTCCCTGCTCCCTAGCAGCCTCCTTCAAACGTTCCTTGCAATGGCTAGGTATTCGCAGGAACTGTTGGACTTCTAAGGATTTTAAGGAGCTTCAAAAACACTGGGCAAAAGTCAAAGCAAAATCCCAAAGCTGCTTTTAAAAAATAAAGTAAAATTGGAACTCCTGTTCTGCAAAAGACCTCAGAGTTTCAATACTGTGAGATATTTTAATCTTCCTTTCTATTCAATTTTTTTTCTATATCATATTGAATTCATGTTTCAGGAAGCTGGGGGTCAAAATGGGGTTATGTTGTTAGCTAGATGCCATTCATCACAGCACACTAGTATATCTAAACAAGCCATCAAAACCCTGCCAAAGTCCATGAGAAGAGTCTGAGCAACTTCAGACGGACTGTATGGTTCAGTATTTTGACTTGTTGGTAGTTGCCTGAGTACCTGTTACAATCAGATGTACCTTGCATTTAAACTGGGCAATATTTCACCCAACTTCCAATCCATTTGTGCCTATAACTCCTGCCAGGTGCCAATTAAGGTAAATTATTATCCAGAGTCTTAAACAGGCTGCATGGCTGGCTCTAGCTCATTTTCTAGTATGGTTTTATGCAAATGTGCATCCTAAAGCATTGATTTAGCTAAACATTTTTACAGCCAACATTACTGCTGGCACTCTACAATCATTAATTTAATATTCATTTCATATTCCCGTGAAGTAGAGAAGTTATTTTACTTAACTACAGAGATTAAATGACTAACGGATATTCAGTAATTTTGTGAAAATGCCAAGAACAGAACCCAGGTCTCCTGACTAACTCCACAAAACCATTCTTCCAGGTATAGTGCACTGCAACTCTACACTTTAAATGCAGAAGTTAATTGCCTTATTTCTTGTCCAATACAATCTATTCAATTTTTCTTCAGAATTAAAACTAATATTTTGCCCTAATGCAAGATAACTTTCTCATTGTTAAATTCAATAAGAATTGAATATTTCATTTCAAGTGGGTTTTAATTAAAAAAAACAGAACACCATGACTTACCTTACATTGGTTGGATTTATGGAAAAAAGAATTCTTATTCAGAACACCATGACTTACCTTACATTGGTTGGATTTATGGCATATATTTGTTGATTATCATCAGATAAGTTTATCATAAGTTAAGTACTAGCAGCTGTAACAGCTTCCCAGATATTTCTCATCCCTATTCTTACCATTACCTGTTGTCTTGAAGTGACCCGACTATAAGAGACTCTGATAAGTGCAGTCTGTGGTTAGACCATGGTTTTTGACTCAGAAGTATGTTTAAGGGCCACAGGTAGAGAAGTCCAGAAATACCAAGCTACCCGTCCCAGTCCAATAAATGTGGAGTACGAGGCTGCGAAAATCAGGTGCTGCATGTTCAAGGAAACTTGATGTTTGGAGAATTGCACTGATCAGAACACAGCTGAATACGAATGTCCGCGTTATCCTGTAACTGCATGGAAAACAGCATGGGTCATGGATGATTTCTACTGCAGCTTTTCCGTTTCTGCTCACCTAACAACTCAGATTTCACACCCCTTTTTACTAAAAACAAAACAAAAAATTGAAAAAAGAAAACACAAAGAAGACCCTCCTAGTACAATTCAGATCCATGAATAAAATGTTAAATTACAACTAATGGTTTTTGTTTTCCCCAAAAGAAATAATCTAATAATTGAGAAAGCTGTGAATAATTATCCTACACAAGTCAGGCCTTAAAACAAGGCTTCTCAGATCTGGACAACAATGACAATTTCTCGGTAAATGAAGTCATTTGTTAGTTTTCAAACCTTAGCATATGTCTTCTCTTTAATCTATTCTTGCAGCAGCTTAAGCTTTTATATATATAAATATTTACATCACCTCAATACATTCTTCCTGTGTATGAACATTACACACCTTCAGAAGTTACATTTGCTTTAGTTTTCAATCTGAATAAAGACAAGCCAACTGACTGTGATCTTTTCCTCCCTGTTCATTTACCAAATTATTTTAAAAGAGAGAAAGTAAACACAATGCTGGCAATGAAGCTTCTTCCCCCCTAAGCCTGATTAAAGGAAGTCGTTCTGAAGTTAATGTCAATGGAAATATCATGGAAACATGACTGCTTGTGGTATTTCCAATGGAAATACCAAACAAAGAACTATCCAAATATTACTTCTCCTGTAAATATCATAAGGATATTTGCTGCTCAGCTCAAAGGTAGGAGGATAAAATGGAAAAGAGGAAGAACAGAGCAGAAAAAGGAAAGCAAAGTAGGAAAACCTGAGGAGCAGACCATGGCAGAGAGCTCTTTGAGGATACAAATCCAAAGAAACAGAAAAAGTTCTCAGGAACCGAAACTGAACTTTAAAGGATGGATAAGATTTAGAACTACACAGGAAATGAGTGAAAAGGCAGCAAGTGGAGAAGACTGAACTATTAGAGTAACGGCTGGAAAAAACATCCTTCCCAAAGAGAACACACATTGTTGGTTCTGGGATGAAAAGAACTCAGCGGTGGGTTAAAGTAAAAGATTGGAGTATATAATCAGTTTTGAAAATGTAACTGTCACCTCAAAATTAATTCCGGTAAGAGGACTATTAAAATATAATTTGAATTGACAGAAATGTATTGCTGACATGCATTAATGAGGATAAACATTAATGTGAGAACGTTCTTTAAAAACATTTCAACACAGTTTCCTACTGCTTAAAATAATGACTTCAAAAACATGGTTCTTCTCCTGCTTTTAATAACTAACTTCCTTTAGCAGATGATTTGAGAAGTGATCTTTAACTTCTAGACCCTTAGCACAGGAATTTTAATCCATTTCTAGTGCCACTCACAACTGTCACTAACTTTAACAAGTTGTGCCTACCTGAACCAGTCGACCTCCACAACGGTAAGCAGCAAAGCCACTGAACAGTTAAGTAACAAAATACCAAGGATCTTACTTATCCAGCTTATTCCTATTTTACTTCATATCCACTATTCCACAGAGTAGGATGATACTAAAATAGCAGATGATAGCAAAAGTGGGCAAACCAACTACTTCAATACTTACTTCAATATCAAGTGGCATCTTTAAAATGTTTAGCTCACAGTGTAATTAGCTTAAAATGTTTAGCTTACAGGGGGACCAAGGTCTGGGATGATCTCTGCTCCCCAAAAAACACTAGAAAATAAGACTTACCAGTCAAACACACCATACATCTTTATTTCCCATCTGTATCTGAATTAGAAACTCAGTTGGACAAGATAGAAAAATCCTCCTATATGTCTGTTCTTGTGTACTTCATAGACTTACTGGGAAGTGGTGAATGACTGGAAGTTAAAACCTGTGAAAAATAGCTTTTCTGATGAAAGAGTGATGGAGCAGGGACTTGCTGAGGTGAGGAATCACAATTTACATAGACACTACTTCCAAAAAAATTGCTTACTCATGGTTACTCTTGTGTGGCTTTTTTAGGTTGTAATTGCCACGAGAATTGATGACCCCAATCTCAATCTGGGAGTCTACTGCAGGAGATTTTTTTTTTAATAGGATAAAGGAATCAATGGTGTTTATGGAGTTTCATTTCTTTGCCTACTATTTTGCTGGAATGCAGAAGTCTCTGATATGTAGAAAATTAAGTTAACAGGCAAGAAAAGAAGACATTGAGATGGAAGAGGCATACTGGGAATTGAGGTAAGAATAAGAGGTAAGAAGCAGCTTTTTAAAGCGTTTCAGAAGTAACCTATATTTACACAGACATACACACACCTTATACACATGCATGTATAATCCTTACATAATTGAATCCTTACAATTCAAACACATATACATACATATGTATATGCCTTTTACTATTTTCATGCATATCTATTTTTAAGTGTGTGTATATATATATTACATACGTATAAAATCGATTTTCTTTACAGTGTTTTCTTGTCAATGTAAATATGCTGCAACACTTATCTTGATATATCCTATGGGTAAATCATCCCAGAAGCCAAAACATATTAATGAGAGAGAGTCTGTACAGCTCAAATGCCTGTTGATTTTCTCAGTCCATCCTACACATGATAGAATTAGCAATGGACATCTTTAGATGCATATTTAAAAGTGGCAGTTTTCAGCCGCTTAACAGAAACAAGAAAAAATACGACGAGCCATGGTTATTATTTAATTTCCTTTGCCATTAATTCCTTCCAGATAATTCTGTACTTTTTCCACTAAAATTATGGTAAGTATATAAGAAGTCTAGAAGAAACCTTTTTCTCTGTAGAAAAACCTGTAGAGTGAGAAGAAATCCCATTCACAAGTGAAAAATATTTGTATTCAACCGCTGTAAAAAATAAAATTAATACTTCACTAATTTTGTGTCACAGATTAACAGTGCATAACTATGCACAAATAGTATGAGAAGTCTTTAGACATTTCAAAATCCTTTCGATCAGTTAATATACTCTAAAATGCCATGAAGAAACCGTTCCAAATACCATTGATACAGAAGGAAGCTTTAGATTGTATAATGAACACTCAGTTACTGAATGATTGTTTATAACAACTCATATTTAACCGATAAATAATAATTCCGATTACAATTCCTCCTGGATGTCTCACACACATGCAAAGTAGTCCTGCAATCAAGGCCAGAAACTCTGAAAGATCATGGGAAAAAAAAAAAAAAAAAAAGGAAGAAGAAAGCAGAGAGAAGGAACCTACCAAGAGATTTCGCAAAACATGCTATAACCAGCAGAACTGAGAAGAGCTATGTCTTCAGACTGCCAGTTGCAAGTTCCATCAGAGAATTCTGCCTCAGAAGAAGGTATAAAACAGGTATATATATTAGCAGAGGTATAAACTAAAAAAGTGTGTGATATTTGCCTTCCTTGCTTCTTGACAAAATTAAACCTGAAGCTAATACAATGTACAAAATAAATATACATTACAAATTAAATATGTATACAAAATAAATATACAATACAAATAAATTAAATATAAATTACATCAAATCTTATGCTCATTTCCAACCTCACACTCTACAAAACTGTGGATAAGACCTTCTTGCCCTTTAAACGTATTTGAGTACATATCATCTTCAAAAGCATTTCATTTATCATGCTGAGGTGAAAGCAAAGTTACTTAACGATAGTCTTCAGTGTTTTTTCTGTATAGTTGTATTGCACCAACTTGAGAACATAAACCAGCTAGAAAACAGCTCAGAAATACACAATCATCTTCAGGATTCATACAGTGTAAGTATTTTATTGATCCTCATGTTACGAGATATCATTTAAGACAGAAGTCATTCCATTATCAAGTACACACTTTACTAGTTCAATAAATGTTTCTATACTTTCATGATCAGATTGCATACATTAAAGCAGTAGTTTCTTTTCCATATATCTTGGGGTTTGAGATTCATAATCCGTTGATTGAACCACCTGTTTCATTGATTCAGCCAAATTTTCTAATAAAAAAGATGCCTATTGTCCCGATTGAACTGTGGAGTCACTTGCTTCGGCGTATCTTACCGATGTCTCTCTATAGTTCAAACCATGATAATGCAGTGCCCAATTAGCATTTTCGAGTGCATGTTCAGCTGCTATTTTCTCAATAAGGAGAGGTTTAATGACATGCTCTAAGAGAGCCCAGGCAACTACTGGTGATTTTTTCAATCCAGCATAAGCAGCTTGGCACAAACCCTTCCAGAGCGTGGCTCTGGCAGCCAGCTCAGAGTTCGCATCTCGCGTGAGGTACTGGGCTTTTCTCTTCATTACTGCTTGTAGGGCTTAGAAAAAATTAGTTCCTTGTTTCGACTAAGTTCCACTCAGGGTTTTTTTAATGTTATACCCACGACTGGGTGTATCTGCTAATACATCATGCAGTTCTCTCTGGTAATAACTCACAGTCCTGCCTTTATTTACTACCTGCCCAAATAGACAATATATATAGACAGATAGATACATACACACACACGAGCACTGCCCGATAGGATCTTAAAGCTCACCTGCATGATAGGATGATATTTTCATACTAAGGGGACAAAAATGATCCTGTAAGCCATAATTCAGCTCTCCCTACTGTAGAAATTGATGTGAATGGATGGAATCACTTCCATTTTCCCATTTTCATCAACACTGTCAACTAAATTTAAGACATGACTAGTTAATAGAATAAGTAGTTGAGCTGACAGCACATCCAATAATCAACCAGGTATCAGCTATTTTGCAAAAATAAACAGCTTGATCAGAATAGCAACAAAGAGAAAACGTGACAAGTAGCAGTCTTAAAATGCATACCTGATTAAAAAAAAAAAACCAACAAAAAAACCCCCAAAAAAACCCACAACAAAAACCACAGCAGGACAAGAAAGATCTTAACATAGCTGTTGAACTCTGCAAAGCAAACAACAAACTCCCTTAGTTATGAATTATGTAATTAATCATGATTTTAAATGAAAAGTAGCTTCAAAATAAGCCTATTTATTTTATCCCGAGCATGGTAAATGGGACTGGTCTGGTTGACAATATCTTTAAATAACTATGATTTCTATTAAGCATTCATAACCACCACATGGGCGTAATGTTTCTAAGAAAAAGAAACGTCTAACTGAAAATAATTCAGCTACAAAAATGACAAGGGCTTAAGCCTACATCATGCAGAATTTACTACATGATGTGGTCACACATACCATACTTTGAACCAGAATGCACCCGCATTCATCCCTGATAAAGCACAGAAACAAAGCAAATGACTACATATGTTCAAGAGAAGACACAGTTGATCACAATGGAGATGCAAGTCCATAATAATAATAGTAATAATAACGGAATTCTAATTTCCTTAAGCAGTTGCTTTTTCTGGAGCAATTGAGGTGTTCAATGAAAGGTGAGATGATGGTAAAATTGGCTTTCAGTCTCCAAATACCTAGGAATTTGAAAGTGTGAGAGCTATAGGAAAAGACTACTGTTTTCTGGCAATACCTTCAAATTACAGCCAAGGTGCTTCCCCCACACTGTCTTGCAGTACAAACTTATAAATGAATTTGTACCACAACATACAAACCAAGAGATGAGAACAACAGTCTCTTACAAGTAAAGTCTCTAGAAATGGTGATACTAGGAATCTGGGTAGTTTTTCATTAAGGTAAAAAGTGAATCCTTTAGTGAAATTCACCCCTAAGAAAGCATGTAAAAGAAGAGAAAAGAGACATTACCTTTTAACTCATTTGAAACTGTTTCTATCCCACAACACTGGTGGTGTTTCCCAGCTGGTTAACCATCCAGACACATCCAGAGAGACACGTCTGGCAGAATCCATTCCTCCATCCAGCCTGACATGTCATTCAGAAGGGAGAGACAATCTTTCTAGTTCCTGTGTTCGTGGAAACTGGAGTTTTTCTTTATTCCATGTGTGTCATGCACCAATAAAACCTTACCAAGCAGCGCTATTGTCTAACTAAAACATGAAAATATAATCCAAGACTAGCTTTTGACAAGACAAATTGGTTTAGAGCCAAGTCATAAACTCCAGGTGAGCAAGTAGCCCAAACCTCTAATGTATTTGTCTGGTTTTAAACATGGTATAAAACAAAACAGAAAAATCTTTCAGCTTTGGGTCCATGACCCTTTCCAGTATTTCTAAAAGTTCACTCTTTGCAGTGTTCCCAGGATTACATCAAGTAAAGAGCAGCAATCAGTCCACAGGGCCTGTAAATTTTGAGTTTGCCTTTCCTCTCTCAGAAACAAGTGAATGTTTATTCATTTATTCATATACATACAAAAGCACTAAGTGCATCGTTTAAAGGCTCAAATGAGAGAGCACAGACTGCAGTGCAAAGAGAACCAGTCTTGCTTTCAGAAGCCTACACTCACGGTTTTTTGGTTGGCTTTTTTTTTTTTTACATACAAATAGAAACCACATTAACTGTGACTCACAGGTAATAGTCAGACAGTGATCACACCACTGAACACAATACATGATTTTCTTCTTGTATGGCTAGCAACCATTGTACCAAAATATATGCATACATACAAAATACAGCAACTTCAGGAGCACTATCTTATCAAGTGAAATGTAAAAATCAAGAGGTCTCCATACTAAGTATATATACTCTCAATACCGATTTGAAAGGTATTTACATATTAAAATTAAAAGCAAAAGAAGTCAACAAAACAGAAAGCAGATATCCAATATGGCAGTAAACTCCCATTTTTTATTAAAAAAAAAAAATTGGATTTCCAGCTACAATATATTCAAAGTTCACAAAAGTTCAAAAAAATCACCCTAACATCATTTTTCTTCAGGCAACTTAAGCACAAAAGCAACTTGCCTTTCCTTTGTAATTAACAATTTAGAAATATTAAACCCACCAAAACCTTCTTAGCAAGCACTTTGCTCACAGTAAGCCCCTCAGGTCAAATGGAGTCATTTGGGATCCCACCTTCATCATATCTGCTTTCTGACCGAGCCAGTGGATCCTGGCAGATCTACTCACTCGCTCATTAACTCACCTCGGACAAACCCTACATGAATTCAGGAACGGATAGATTTAATGGTTCCCTTTTCTAGAACCTGCCATTAACTATACAGGAATGTTTTACTTTTTTTTTTTGATGCTTTGAGAATGTGTCAAGAACCTTGATGCAATTTCATCTTGAAATTGATGCTGGCTTCTTTTTATATTTAAAAAAAAAAAAGTCTCTTATTCCCATTCTTTGGTGTTGCTGATGACCAAACACTCCTTCAAGGTACAAATTTAATAAAGCCCTTCTTACATATGATAAAGCATGTGGAACTGACAAGGTGTATACAATACAATTAGCAAGCTGTACCTTCATATACTTGTTGCCTGAACAATAAACCAAAAAACCTGAGGTATCTCTTCACATATCAGCAATCCTTTCACCAGTACAAGCCAGGCCCCAACTTGCATACTGATGACTATTATGTAAATGAATTTATAGATAAAAAGGAAAAATACCTATTCTGATGCAAATCACACTTAGCACATAAGCAGTGGGAGTGACTGAAGTCTAAGTGTCTCTTCTGTTTTTTCACATCACAAAAAAAGAAATCTAGGAAAACGCTGCTTGGGTATCCTCATTGAAGTTGACATGGAACCATGAGAAATTTAAAATAAAAAACCAACCCAAACCAAATATTTAGTATCTGCTTTAGTTCCTGCTTCTTTAATATCAATATGACACCAAGCAGCTGCCCTCACAATGATTGCTGAGGTTTGGTGCATATTACCTGGTGTAAGCATAAGAAAATAATAGCTACTTTGCTCGTCTTTACTACTGCTCTTAAGAGGACAGTGCCTCAGTGATGCCAACTGAACATACGGACACGAAACTATTACCTTCCCCATCCCCCTTCTGAATTTGCAATGGAAAGAATGAAGTTAAAATGGGTGAGGGCACTCCTTGCTGGGGAGGGAATCACTGCCACAGCACGCCCAGAACAATTCTTTACTGCTGGGCACCGTGTAGAGCTCCATAAAGTATCGAATCAGCTACTGGAACCTCAATTACAGACTAAAGACGTCGCCCCTCCCTCTGCCCCTCTTTCTTAGGCCTTGCAGAAGTTCCACTAAAGTAAAAGAATAATTTGAACTTAAATTAGGTGGAAGAAAAATACAGGCCCCAAAAACACATCTTTCATATATTCAAGTAACAAAAGAAAATTTTAGTAAATAATTCAGTAAATATTACTGAACACACAGTATTTTTTTTTAAAGTGTCAACTCCGTAATGCTAGTAGTCAGGAAGCAGCCCAGTATTCCTCTGCTGACGAGAGCTGTGCCGAAGCACAGATGGTGTTATAAACTTCCCAAACATAGAGCGTAGGTTATTTTTACCATTTTGCACCTGTGTATTTCCCTCCTAAAAATCCTGCATAAGAGCAACACAACACAGCTCATTCCTCATGCAAAAACACCACTCCTGGTATTACTCACCCCCTCCATCCACTCCACCATACCTGCAAAGAGAGAGAGATGGACTGAGCTATGAAAAAATCGAGCACACAAAACTTACTAGCTGAACCACAAAAGCAACTTGTCTTTCCTCCCTGACTCCAGGTCTCAAGCTAACGGCACAGGAACCCAGTGGACGCACCGCTGCCCTTGCCTGGCAGACAGCTCAGGACAGGGTGGGGAAGACAGCAGCCCGGCTTAGTGTCGAGGGGGAAAATCCAGAGGAAACTCCTGGGAAGCTGGAAGCTGTAAACTTCGAGAGCATCTCTGGGTATGTTGACACCACCCAATGCAATGTCACGCAACGGTAACACCAGTTAAGAGTCGAGAGAACAAATTCAGGTGCAGGAGGGAGTTTACACAGAGGAGAGAAGCACCCTGCTACAGGTAATACACTACCCTGCTTTTCGCAGGACTAGTGCAATCCTAACCGCGTGACAAGTCGTTGCTGGTAAACCTACTCACGTGCATTTACTGACTACACCAAGCCTAAAGCAGTGAGGAGAGAAACAGCCTACAAAGATTTCATCCTCATGCACAGCATGACCACTTGCACTGCTCAGGCAAAGCGAAAGGCTCTGTCTTCCTCACTCTTCTTTCCCTTCATGTTGATTCCTCCGAGATATTGACTGGTCCCAGGCGATGGAATTTATGATGCTAGGTGCTTGCTTTCATTTCTAATTCTTCGTGTACACATAAACTTGCTCTAGCTAATTTAAGTGAGTATATACCAGCGCAAACTCCTGTAAGGATGTCTTTAATTTTAGTCTAATTTAATGGATTATTACATTTTACGCTAACAATGTTCCTAGCTGATTTACACTAACCTGAAATAAACTTAGTTTATGCTCAAATAAGAGTGGCTGCACAGCCTATTGGACTAGTTTAATGAAATTTATTTTAAATTACATCTTAATTTAAGGAGGTACAGTAATGCATATAAACAAGCCCTAAGTGATGCTTTGAATACAAAGAGAAAAAGAATGCATATAGAAGGCGACATTGCTAGATTGTACGTCTCGGCTCCTCAAAGCCCAGCTCTGAAGAGCCCAACATCGAATCTTGTCCCAGTAGTTAGTTAAGAAAAATTAACATAGCATAAGAAACAAAGTAACTAATCTTAATTTCTATGTGGATTGCTTTTAAATTATGCAAATTCAAAAACTCAGTATTTCTCCAAAACTTGGTATAAAAGAAGGGTGCATACATGAGACTACGATATGTGCTCCAGTGTGATATGGGGGAAGTTGTCAAATTCACCACTGTGAGCTTGATTCTAATGCTCAAGAAGTTTAATCATAGAATCACAGAATGGTTTGTGTTGGAAGGGACCTTTCCAGGCCACCCAATCCAACCCCCCTGCAGTGAGCAGCGACATCTTCAACCAGAGCAGGTTGCTCAGAGCCCCGTCCACCCTGACCTGGGATGTTTCCAGGGATGGGGCATCTCCCACCTCTCTGGGCAACCTGGGCCAGTGTTTCACCACCCTCACTGTGAAACTTTTCTTCCTTAGATCTAGTCTAAATCTGCCCTCTTTTAGTTTAAAACCATTAGCCCTTGTCCTATCGCTACAGGCCCTGCTAAACAGTCCATCCCCACCTTTCTCCTCAGCCCCTCTCAGCCCCGGCAGCTGCAGGAAGGTCTCCCCGGAGCTTCTCTGCTCCAGGCTGAGCCCCCCCAGCTCTCCCAGCCTGTCCTCCCAGCAGAGCTGTTCCAGCCCTGGAGCATCGCTGGGGCCTCCTCTGGCCCCGCTCCAGCAGGTCCATGTCTCTCCTGTGCCGAGGGCTCCAGAGCTGGACGCAGCACTGCGGGGGGGTCTCCCCAGAGCGGGGCAGAGGGGCAGAATCATTAATCTGAGATACCATCAATTTTGTAGTGGAAAGCAATCAAAGAAGAGAAGCAAGAGAGACTGGAGTCATGCATTTACTCTGTAGCTAAAATTATGGAATTCTCCCTTCTCTTAATGGTTTGTTCTTTGGACAAAAGAAGAAGTGCAAACTGTGAAAATAGAGCTGATAGTTACACACATAAAGAAAACAAAATAACTACTGCTTTGGCTCAGTTTACTTAACTTACACTGTGTTTCACACAAGAGACATTGGTTATTAACCATTTCTGGAATTTTTATGTCCCCCAAGATTTAGTTCATTATGCTGAAATAGAGTGCAAATAAAATATAATAAGGAAAAAATGATGGTATAAAACATCGTGTTGTACTGGGAAGCAGTCAGTGTAGCCTTATCTTTCTTCTGCAATGCATACTCCATTTTCGTCCTAGAATGGGTTCACATATAATTTTAAGAGTTTAGAAACAAAGCTTTCCATTTTACTATCCGGTTAATGTCAGCTGCTCACTGTTTCCTGGTGGCATTGTGACAGCCTAATACTGCAAGACAAGATACTCCTACTCCCTTCCTAACTTAGTCAAAGGCAGTGATCATAGACCTTAAAGCTGACCTCAAATTTAGAGAGCTAACTCTCTTCTGTCTTTATACCCTTTGACTCTAAATGAATACAACTTTTTAAACAACAATCCAAAGAAACCTTACTCCTCCTTTCCACAGATACGTAGCAAATGCTCATTCTCGTTCTCTCATCTCCTCCCTGTTTGAGCAATATTATGCATATGCAGAGTAAGGCATTTTCATCTTCACAGCTAAGGGCAGGTCCTTTAAGACTATGAGCAATAACTAATTAAAACAGATTAAGATTTACCCCTAGATACAGACCATGCCTATTAAAAAAAAAAAATCATGATTTTATTATATTCATGACTCCTGAGAGAATTGAACTGCATTAAATTACAATTTTATTAAGTTGGTCAATTAATATATTTTAGATATGAGTCCCAGAGAAGAACAAATATCACACCAAACTCCAGTCATTCAGTTCCTTTACTGAAGTCTCCCACTTCTCCACTGCACTAATCCAGGTTTATGGCTGCCTTGCATCACTGGAGCAGCACAAAGTAGCCAGAGCGTATCAATGAATATGGCCTAATACATTTAGCAGAATGTTCTTGGGGTTTCTTAACCTGTTTTGGTGCCTGAAGAAGGGATTGTGAAACTCAGCAGTGTATTCACCGAACACACAATTTGGACTAAAACCAGGTAACACAGCAGGAAAAGCTTATTAACCTAAATTCTTTAGCACTATCAATGCAGGTGTTATCACAGACAATTTTGTTCATTCTTTATCAGCTTTTTTTTCTAATTCTAACTTGGTACATGGTTACAAATAATCATTGCTGACTTTAGCATTTTAGGACACACTGAAATCCAGACCACCTGTACTACACATAATGTCCAACATCCTATACCTCAGATACCAAAAATAAATAGGACCATCTGTTCTCCAAAGTAAGGATGGCCTTGGAGCAATAAAAAACAACTGGTTTTTTGCGATACAGTTCTCCATTAGCACCTATGTATAGGTTCTCCTATACGTTCAGAAGCCAATCACCTAAGCACCTCATTCTGACATAAACTCTGATTCTCTTGGAGAAGTCCATGGAGGGAGTTGAAAGGCCAAGACATAGGTGTGTGTTACGCCCAGAGTCACACCCCGTTTAACTCATATCAACAGCACTGAGACCCACACAGAGTAAAGCTGAAAGAACCACTTACCTTTAAAAGCAAATGTGAGAAACGAAACTCCACGGTACTCTGAGTGTCCTTTTAGATAACTACTTTTAAACCACAGCTTTATCTAAGCTGGGCCCTGAGAAGGTCTGACCTGTAAAACCGTTAACAACTTGGAAATGTAGTTAGTACAGCAAATCACCTTTGGAAAAAACACATTTTCAGCCCACTCCAAACTGGTTATGCCATATAAAAGGACAGTTATTATACAAATGTAGTCCAAGCCTCTCTGACCAAGGAGAGAGCCACAAGACCTGCAGACAGGCTTCCAAAGAGCCTTCTGCAAAGTAGTTGAAGAAAAAGTAGGAGACCTCTGTGTGTGGCCAATAAGGCAGCCATATTAAGAAAGACACTCTTTAATGAAGGCAGGCCCTCAAGGCTAAGCTATCTGGGAGCTTCCCAGCCCTTACAAAAAATCTACTGCAGGAACCAGCTTCTGCCTGAGGAGCAAGAAGTGCCCAGCCAGCACCCGTGGGAGGTGAGGGGAAGAGTACAGCAATCCAAGGCACTCACAGGGCAGAGGACAAAAACCGAGTAGACCTCAGACCTCCTCAGCTTTCCATCCTTTCACAGGCTGTTTAAAAGTGCAGAATTTCACCCAGAAAATGCTGCCTGACAACAAAGTGGTGGACAGAAGCCTACCTTTGTGCTTGCAAGCTGGGCACAGCTCCACATTTACTATCTTCACATTTAAACCATTTTTTGTATTTGCTAAATTGTTGAGGCCAATAAGTTCAGTCTGAGACTATTTGTTTTGACTGTTCAGCTTCAGCTATTTATATTTGGTGGCTCATTTGTTATTTCTGCCATTGCTGAGATGGCAAACACTTTGAGGAAGAAAATAATTAAGGCAGAAGGTAAATCATCTTTCTAGCATGTTCTCTGAGTAAAACTTAAAGCTTATTCCTGTTGAAAAGCTGACATATTCTGCAGTTTAATCTTGATACAGACCCAGCAAGGTCAAACAGTGTCAGAAGTTCAAGGGCTTGAGCTGTAGCCAAGAAAAAGCTTAGCCAAGGTGCTACACAAGTACATACACAGTCTGTGAATAAAAGCAGTATCTGTCCTTTCATCTGAGGGAAGGTGAGGAGAAGCAGACAAAAAAATCCCACTAGGTATGTTACTTAGCCTAGGCAGAACAGAGCTTTAAACACCATGTGAAAAAAAGTAATTCCTGTCTTCCTGAAGCGGTCTGATGAGACATTTGAATATTTTTTACACATACTTTATCCAATGCTCAAGATACCAAAACCAAAAAAAACCAGAGCAGAAGCTAAAATAGCTAAGTGGTAAAACCAGCCACAGTTCATAGAAATTGTTTACACTGGAGAATCAGTGTAGGAGCTCTAGGGAGGTCTGGGACATCTAGTTCTGAGTCTTCCCAAAACTCCAGCGCTTGTCAAGATGTATTTATACACAATCATCAATAGGATGATTTATGCCATTTTTATCAAAATATCGTCAGGAATTGCAAAAGCTGAGTCAGTTTGCAGCTGCAGACAGACGGAGAGATTAACCTCTCTCTTGTTGCTCTTGCTAGCAACAGAAGATGAAGGAAAGCGGTGTGAGGCTGGACATGACAAGTTTTGTTCTAAAGCTGCAAGACCATCTTAGCAACGAAGAAATGAGAAAGTTGCAAGTGGTATCACTTTGGGGACAAAGTATGGTTTAAGTCCTAGACTGCAGCAGTGTGAGACCACTCTACCAAATCACCTAAGTACATGGCCTCAGGAGATCCTTGGAAGGATGCGAATTACCAGAAGCAGCGCCTCTCTAAACTGGCTTCACTGCCTTCTCTGACAAGTTGTTCCACTTTGGTCAATGGAACACAAAACCTCCAACATTTTCAGTTCTGCACTACTTGCAGCCCTCCAGCACTGAAATAGTGAAGGATACTACCATCTTTCTTGTAAGAAATTAACATTGTCCAAACTCTCAATTTTTCCAACTAGGTGACTCCTCTCCTATTTCCATTTTGTTCAAGAAAATTCTTACAGCATCATAAAGCCCTGCTGAAGCCAGTCAAGTTCTGGAGTAGGAACTCTGAATTTGATTTGAACAGTGCTTTCTTGTGAATCTCTGTATGCTTGGTAACACTGATAGATATTTCCTTTGGTAAGAATAAAAAAATAAAACAAGGCTTAGAAAAACCACCGAAAGAAAATCTGGCTGACTATTCTTATATAAAAAAAATCTATGAAAGTGTTAAAGAGCAGCACAGAAGACTTAAAATTTCTAGTTCAAAACCATGTAAATGCATATAAAAGCATCACACATTGATCAATCTGATGTCTAAGGCCTTTCATTTATCACAGTGAGTTTGGAGTAAGCCTTAAAAATATTTTATAAACACATACTTTGGAAATAAATCCATCGCACAACCACAAGAGATTATGGTGCATTGCACATCTTAAAATATAGCTTACGGCCTTCACTGAAAAAAAATCTCAGATGTTTGGTTGGATATAAGGCATTATCCAAAGACTTTCAATGGGGAAAAGATGAACATCAGTAACATTGTTAAAGATAGAAATAGACTGTGTTAATGGATACACAAACAGAGTACCTTGGGGGGTTTTGTTGTTTCTTTGTTTTTAGCTTATTTGGAATAACTGCGGACTTGGATTTAGGTTTCAATTAATTATCATCTGCTCATAAAGATGCTAAAGAAATCTTTGATCTTAAAGGAGTCTTTCTATTTCCAGTTAAAGACATGTACGATAAGGAAAAAAAGGTCCGTAAAATCATGTTGTATCTTGTTAGTAACACATGAAAGGTGTGAAATCAGCAAGCCACGGTTTCGTTGTATGCCACGGGACAGAGCCAAGATCACAGAGCTGGTTTGCCTAAGCATGCAGCTAAAATGAACCACGATCACAATATTCACCAAAGACAGCCATAGTCCAGTTTTTGGACAACAGTTTTCATCTGCCCATCTCGTGCAAAGCTGAGCAAAGTCTCAAGGCTGGAACTTTGGGCCTTGGCAATGCATTATGTATTGTTAGACATTAAACTCCTGTTGCTGCTTTATTTGATTTGAAGGCACCATCTAAACAGCAAGTGTTAATGCGCATTGCTTTATCCTTGAAAATAATAGGATCAACTGTCCATGCACAGCTAAATGTGCAAAGAATAGTTCCAGGGCAATTGTGTGTGACCTGCTCCCCTCTTAAACAGGATTTGCCTATAACCTAAATCAACATAGTTGCAATCGTTTTAATTGCCAGTATTCATCAAAATAAGGCAAAAACCTGTCTCCATTTCAGATTTTTATTCCTTCCTTGCATGTATTTTTCTCTAAACTAGTAGAACAAATGACTGTGTAGGTTTAAGAGTTTAGCTCTCCAAGCAGTTATACTTCAGTGAAAAAACAAAGCCACAAACCTAGAAAAACGTTATGTCAAAGGAGTATATTTAGCTAAGGCAATCACTTATAAACCATTCTATGTTTTAAAGTATCTTCCTTTGCTAAGAGACACTGCGTCAATGAAAGAGCTTCAGCTCTAAGACTGGTTGTTATATTTCTGGTCTGAGATTTCCTGGGCACAAATATATGCAGAAGAGAGCACAGCTGCTCTGTACCATGCAGTAAATCCAGCACTTTGGAGATGCATTGGATTTGCTGTATATGCACAAATTAACTGTAAGCCTCACGCTTCCTTGAACAGCCAGAACTGCTGTGGCTCTGAGAGACAGTCTGCATAAGCGTGGCAGACACATCCAAGATTACTAGAGCTGAACAGGTCACTTACAGCTACTGCAGAGCAGCTATGATGGATCAGATGTCCGACACCTAGACAAACACGGACTCTCCTCAGAGTATCCATCTGAATAACAAGAATGATCCCCCAGGGCACTTTTGAACAATATTCAGATGAAAAGAATAAAAAAAAAAAAAAAAACAAAACAAGACAAAAAACTTCTAGGGGTAGAGCAAAACCAGGAACAGCAGTTACACAAACAATCCATAGGATAGAAGCTGGATGCAAATCTAAGCTGCAATAGCAAAGACGGACCAAACAAGAGCTGGAAAACAGGAAGGGTCTTCTTTTGGTTTATTTCCCACTGCATTACTTGGATGGCAAGAGAGACAGGAAAAGATACCCACAATATTTTTAGAATTAGAAATAATAGTCAAAAAACCCAAAAGGATTACTAGTTTGGCATTACTGCAGGATGGCAGCCGTTGTTAATCTGTTTCATCACAGCATTTTATATTGCAAGTGGAAAAAAATCTGCTGAGGGGAAGTTAAAATCGATGGGTCATATCACCAAAAATGTATTCATGGAATATTTCAAGAACTAAAAAAAAAAAGAAATCAAAAATCTTACCCATTGGAAAACAGTGAGATGCAAAATGAAACACTGCTTTTAGCTGCCATAACCGTCCTCCTTCAAGGTCTTTCAGACCTTGGTCCTTCATAGATCACATTACCTTGCTTGCTCTGCTTGCAAAACAAAGACAGTAGATCAGATGATGTGGTTATTAATGTTCCTCACTATATCATTCTTTGTTCTTTTTCCAGAACTTTTCATAATCTGTACACGATAAATTGACGACCTGGGAGTTCACCCAGCTAACACTAGATGGTGGTGTGATGCACAGCATTTTTTGATTGCAGACTGATTCATTCTTTTGGGGAAAGTCGTAATGAGTTTTCATTCCAATGGATGGCTGTTGAAGTAGTTGGGATGGCTTATTTCAGAAGAAAACCAGCCATAATTCTGCATTCCCCAGTTTCTCTAAATGTTAATTTGATTATATTCACTCTGTCCTAAATTGGGGTTTATAACCTTAGGTAACTGATTTAGAATTGCAAGATGGGCAATTAGGTATTCTTACATCTTCCCAGCCCTTAAAAATTTTCCACACCAAAAGAACTACCACTGACATTTTCCAAAATTTGAAAGAAAAAAAAAAAAGGACAGTTAAAAAAAATTATTTCAAGTTTTTGTTTTTATGATGAAGACCTTAAAATTATTCAGAAAAGGAAACACTTTCTATAAATGAAGAATGCCCCATGAAAAACCCCAACTTTTGTAAATTTAGATAGAAAACTTTGTGGATGGGCTTTAAGTTCCAAGATTTGCAGTACTCTGAATTCTGGGACTTTCTGAGCTAAGAACCATCTATGCAAAGCTGCCACATCTCCTCACCATTTCTTCCAGCTTTATGGCAACACGGCTCTTGCAAAAGATACATCTGGAGAAACTTACTGCTGCCATCAGAACTAGTCTCTAGGTGAGAAACAAGAGAGTGCAAAGGCAGAGAGCACCACTGCAAGGGAAGGCAAATCTCTCAGCCTCAAAAGAAGCTGCTATAGAGAGCAACTACCCCAATACTCCCTCTTAGGTCTTCATACCATCTACGGAAAGATCTCCTAAAAAGGAGCAGCATATAGCAAAACCTTCCCCAACCTTTCCCAGATCATATATTTAAATTTGTTTGAAGTTTAAAAAAAAATAAAATCTGTCATTACTTTGCAATCACTCACTCATCTGTCACTGGAAACCGAAGGAGTAAAGTCACTTTTTTAAACGTCAGTTTGAGTTACTCATAGTGATCTGTTCATGGAAATTTAAATATCCTTGTAAGTATCATTGCAGTAAAAACTTTAAGCTGAACTATCTTACTAACATTTTTCTCTTTCTAAAGACCTGAAGAGGGGAAAAAGTTTCATTTGATTAGTTTTGTAAAAGTTCATTTGCATGTGTTCTACTGCCTTCCTGAACAAGAAAAATCTTAACTTTCCATGACTGTCAGGCCATTTTAATGAGTTGAAGAAAGTGTTTTCTTATAAATTATTCATCTCTTTCCTCTCCTATTTTTTAGTTTCTTCTCTTCTTGCTATATTATATTAATCCTCTATAACAAAATCCTTACTTCAAAATTACCACATTTGACTTTTCCACCAAAAAAGTATAATAAATTAAGTGCTGTACAGAATCCTGCCTACAATTTCAATGCACTGTATACAAATTCATCCTTTTTCATCTGTCCTCCTTTTTAATTTCTTTCTTCTTATCTGGTGAGAGAATAGAGTAATGAGGGAGGGAAGAATCTGAGATTGATGAAGTAGCCCCAGAAGTGTGAAGGTTCAAGAAACGCCTAGTAGCTTTAACCTGTCTGTGGCACTGGCCATTATCACATGCTTCAAGTAAAATATCTAATATTGTCAAAAAACATAAAGGATGTGGCTAGTATAGGAAGAAAAATCACTGCACCTATCTAATGATCTATTTATATCCCGAAGCACGAGAATTAATAGTCTGGTAATTTTATCCCTGCTAGTGAAACAGCAGACTCTATTCTTATATTCATGATAAATGAATTTACCCCACCAGTGATTTAGAGTCTTATTGGGACCAACAGAGATGAAGTAGTCTTAGCCAACAATAAATGACTGCATTGCTTTTGGCTAAGTAGAACAGACTCTCAAAAACATGTTTCCTTCATATACTATTTATTATAAAGACAATCTCAGATAGTGAAGCTTTAACACAAAATAAGCAGCTGAACAATTTCAGTAAATACTAATGCTACTTATTAGTCCTTCAAAAACATTCACATCTATCAAATATATATTGTCAAGGTTATATTTTACAGGAAAGTGATCACACAACTCCCAGAAGGAGACATGGAATTACTCAGAAACTTATCTTGGTTCCTTGAAATTATCAGATTAGCCTAAAGCTAACAATTAGTGCTTAGACTTCAACATCTTCTCCTCTCTCCCACTATGAAGATTATTGTGTCCTGTTCTTTCTAGGGATTTGTAGGAGATTGTAGGAGCCCTAGATTCTAGGGCTCATCCCTTAAGAGAAACAACCCCAGCATGAAGCAACAATGAGTAGAGGTTACACACTGAGAAGGGTCTTAGAATTTCACTAGAAAACTACATGGCAAGTAAGATTCACAAATGCCAAAAGGTCAGATAGAGGAAATAAAAAAAAAAGGGGGGGGGGGGGGGGAGTAAATCTTGAACAGGTTCCAGAAGTGAGGAAAAGAGATAATCAATAAAAGTGTCAAATCTTGTAAACTAACTTCTTATGGTATTGCTTGAGGCTGAAGGATGGGGCATGGGAAGGAAACAAGCAGCTGAAGGTCCAAAGAGCCTACGCACTATATATTAGACACAAACAGGGCAATGGAGTGATAAAACTTGTACAAAAAGTAAAAAAAAGGCAAACAAAAAACCCATTAGAACATAATGATAGCAAATTGCACATTAAAGCAACATCCTGTGAGGAGCAGTTTCATTTAGTGTTAGGCTACCATACATACAGCACCCACAGAGTACGAGTATCTGGAGCAAGTCACCAAGTTCCCTTAAAATAAAAAGTTCAGATTTATCACAATATTACTACCTGGAGCAGCTTGAAGTAGTTAAAATGTACACCATACTCTCAGTTTACAGGAACACAC
The DNA here is from genome assembly GCF_000687285.1 of Phaethon lepturus. Classification (NCBI taxonomy): domain Eukaryota; kingdom Metazoa; phylum Chordata; class Aves; order Phaethontiformes; family Phaethontidae; genus Phaethon; species Phaethon lepturus. Next base: position 36,981 of record NW_010562619.1, read on the forward strand.
AAAGCTGCAGAAAAGTTGCCTATATTTTATGAGCCTGCCTTTATCTCAGCCAAATTATTATAGAAGCATTATTCTAATTCCATTTCCTTCAATAACAGTAGATCATTAAAGCTACAGGAAGGCTGGAAGACAGCTCCTCTGAAAGTACAGAACTCTGTTCCCAAGTGACTATGTCACATCATCTTCTGAAGATACTCCGTTTCAAACTAACGTAAACCAGTAGACTCTAAGCCAATGCATTTAGAAGACTCTGTCCTATGCAAATAGAAGCTCTGCTTTTATGCTCAAATTGAGCTAGTAAATCTATTTCTATTAAACAGATTAAATTTCTTTCGATTGTTCACCAAACATTTTTTCCCTCTCCATGCACCGAACAATTTTTTTTCTCTCCCCAAGATGGACAAAGATCTTTCTTAGATTTTGCACAGCATACACAATCCCTGGTTCTTAACATGTAGTTTCCCAGTTTGCTAATAAGTGCCCAAATGCCTACTTGAGATGATCTCCTACAGTCAGACAATCAGAGCTGTTCTAGTTTCTTCTGAGCTTCTCTATTTAATTAACTTGAAGTGCTGATTCTCCAAGGAAGCAGAGGGAGAGTTTATTAGGAGGTGTGGTATAAATTACATAGTAATTTGAACAGAGTGGAAATCCAAGACAGTTTGTGTGCAAGAAATCTTTCTTTAAAACACCTACTGCTTGAGAGGCTAAAGGCCAGAACTAGGTTTCCAGCTCTCATTTAAGACCACGTGGCAGTGTGATACCTCAGCGTCTCTACCAATTTGATCCATTAGGTATGCACACAAAGGCAAGCTCCCAAAGGCTTTGTATGGATTTTTAGAGCTTAAATCAAAACTACCATCCAAAAAACCACATTCTTCCTTGTTGCCTAGGTGAGAAACTCATAAAATCTCCCCTTTTGCCTGAAAGCTTTTAAAGTTGCATCTGAAGGATACAACCCTTAGAGCCAGATACAGAAATCCCAAGTCTCTAATTAAGCAGAGGGCCTCTTAACCCCTTGAGACCCCAATCTATTAAGCATGTTCCAAGCACAGCTAATAGACAAGAGCAACTGTATTGGCTTTAAAAGATTGCCAGAGTATCACTTCTACATTATTAGATAACAGCTTAATAATTAGAACAGCCCTCCAGGGAAGTGAAAAACAGGCCAATACAGTCTTCCTCCAGAGAGGATTTAAGATCACGTCATTCACTACTGCTGACGATACCCAAGTGAGCATCCTGTAGAGTAGGCTATGTAGAAGAATGAAAAGAAAGGCAAATCTTTCTTTGAAATCATGCCAAATTAATGTGCCACAAGGAAAAAGTGTAAAATTCACAATGATGCTGCAAGCCTTGGGATCATGACACCCTGCCAGAAGGTGGAACAGTGACCCTAGGTCTGCTCGCATTACTGTTTTATACATTTTATGCTGCACAAGCATTGAGTTAAGGAGGAAATAACTCACACGTAGAATTCTTTTTGAAAGCCAGGATGAAAACTACAGCTTCCAACACACTCGCCACAGCTGTGTCTTTACCACCAGACTACCAGCAATTCGCTGCTTTGGAGATGTGAATTTATACATAGGCTGAACTATGTATTACTACTGGCTGCAAGAGGCAGGTTTCAAGACACCTCCTTCAACCATACTTTAAAACAGCAAGCCCTGTTCAACACTTCTTTAAGAAGTTATGTAAGCACATCCTCTAAGGAGAGAGAGCAAGTAATACACGCAAAGGGGAGCCAAGCAAAGTTTACATCTTGAATAGCTATGAAAAGGAACACCATCAAATCCACTTATACTAATAACTTACTCCTCTCTCAGCAATCAGTTAAGAAGAAATACAGAAATTTTTGCAACATAAAATGGCTACATCTTAGTGCAAAGTGGAAAATCTTCATTAATTCTATCAATTCAATTTTATTAACAAGATTCATTTTAACAGTTAGTATTAACCCAATGACAAAATGTAAATGATTTGGGAAGCCTTTCCTAACTGCCAAATAATTATAAAGGGGAAAAAAATCTCTTGCATCAGGTTCATTATTAGAAAGGGGAAGTAAATAAATCTAGAAAATAATTTATTCTGTCAGTTGCTGGGAAACCTCATTGTTGATATGACAACCATGGCACAGTAAACCAGATTACAGCTTGCTTCTGATCTGTGTGTATTCTACATTTTCATTAAGGGAAGTGTTTTCTATCTGCTACGCTATAGTGACACCTACAGAAAAAAATAAATTAAATATGGGGGACCCGGGAAGGAATTGGATTAGAAATAATTTTTAAGTGCTGCCTAACCACACTTGTGTATGTATGCAATATGTATTGTTTAAAATCCAACAAGGAAGATTTTGAATAACATATGCCAATCTCTCAGGACCCAATTTATAAATGTTTTCATGGTAGTCATGTCAGAAAATCATGCTAATAGCAAGTTTCCAAGCAAAATTGGTTATTGTAATTGCTGAATATATCTTGCTAACACCTCTTCAGAGGCAGTAATTTTTACAGTTTTCAAAGGATCAGCACTTTCTTCCCTGTAGTGCTGCTGAATTTACAAAAAGGAGCATCTTCAGAATCTCCTATTGATTTTGTATTGTTGCGTTGATTTACAATGTGTTTTCTCTTGAAAATGTACTCAAGACTTTGCACCTGCTTTTGCAGAAGGGAGGATGTTCCTTCTTTCTAGGCCTCCTTTCCTTTAGTAACTCGGAATGAAATGCTCTAGAAAGTTACGCCACATCTTTGGCGGTTGACATTGTCTTCAACATCAGAAGCCATTTTCAGTACTCTAATTCATTTAGTATCATATTCTTGCACACTCAAAGCCTGACAGTTTAAATGCTATTTTCATTTTCCCTTTCAACTGAAAGCTGGCAGTACAACCTCCTCTTTCTGTTCTCTTCCCAATGGGCCTTAACACTTTTAGGTATTACAGTTAATGAAGAGTTAAATAGCAGCATGACATCAAAGGCTTCCATGAAGAGGCCTCCTTCTTCAAAGGATTTGATAGAAAATCTTGAATTAATTTTTAAAAGCCTTCATTACATTTCCCAATATAAAACTACAATCAGTATATTTTAAAGTTAGTATCTTTTTTATGGAGAGGAAATTCAGTACTAAGGGGGTTATTACTAAACTTTCTGTGATAAAAATGCAATATCCACAATATTCCTGCTCTTTAAGAACTACAACACACACTTCCCTAAGTGGCTGAGAATATAAGAAAGAGATAAAATGTGTTAAACAATACCACATCCATCAGATATCATCAATCAAACAGATTCCGCTATGCAGAAATAAAATGAAAGGTTAGTGATATCCAACCTCAGCATAACAGAAATCCTGCCTGGGCTCAGAGATTCTCATGTCACGGGATTGCAGTGAATGACCACACTCTGGAGGTATGACTGATCAAGGACTCTACTGTTTCATTGATTTTTCCAGCATCCTCAGTTAACAGAGGCGTCCTGGGTATACGAAGGATACTTTGCTTTTTAGTTGATAACAGTTCCACAACCAGAGGGGAAAGGCTGCCTAAGGTTTCCTCTCCCCCGTGTTCAACAACTGGATATAATCAGAAGCAAAGACCTAAGTACCCAGACTTGGACCTAAATACAACGCAATAAACAGCTCTTGCAGTTTATTTGCTCCTATTCATTTAACCTAATGATTCCTTTCCCTTTAGGATAATTTTCTTTTTTTTTTTTTTTTCAGTTTTCTCAATTGATTTCGCCTCAAATTGTGTTTGTTCTAGACATGTATTTGTTAAAGTGTAGAGATGATAATGATTTGCACAGAGCAGACACTCATTAATCTGAGCAGACCATAAGGACTCTAAGCAGCGCTTGACACCAGTCTTAGCGCTGCGATCATTTGTTAAACTGTAGAGATGACAATGATTTGCACAGAGCAGACACACTCATTAATCTGAGCAGACCATAAGGACTCTAAGCAGCGCTTGACACCAGTCTTAGCGCTGCGATCATTCCAGGCTGGCCTCTACTGTAGAGTTCCCTGTGAGTTTCTGAATAAATAGTCACAAAAAAAGTGATCCATAAAACATTATTTTATTACTCCCTGCACTTAAATGTTTATTCAAACTCACAGATGCTCCTTTCTAAACCAAATGATACATGAAAAGGAACCGTAAGCAAGAAATGATGTGGCTACCACTAACAAGAGGTAAGGATTACTTCCTACCTCACTCCCTGCCCAAACCGAAATGGAGAAGGTGGAATAAATAAGCAAGATACACAGACATTTTTGACAGAGACAGACACTGCCTGTGAAATACAGTGAGGAATTTTTTGCTGTGTACAGCAAGAGTTAAAACCCACTCCATTACCTCCTTCCTTCGAAAGCTCCTCACATTCCACCTATGTTAAATTGCTCCCTGACTTAAGTAATCATCTCTTTCAAGCCCTTAAGCAATAATAAGTGACTGGAGCTCGAGTGAGCAAAAACCAAGGAACCAGTATCAGCGCAGGTAGCGCAGCAGAAGCAGAGGTATTTCTGATCTCGGCGAGGGTGTAGAACATTTGCAGCTCAGAAAGGAAGGAGGCCTTTTACACATTATGGACACACCGCAGCTGAAGTCCTAAGAACCTGAGCGTGGCCCTAGGCATCCCAAAGCTTGTTTTACAACATAATTCATTTTAACAATTCTCTCGGGCACAGAAAGCAAAAATGCAATAAAAAATATCACGCCAGGCAAACCTGTGTTTGTGTGGAATCCAAACCCACGGCTCACCCGAAGCCCTGGCTCTCGTCTCGACCCCCGTTCTGATTACCTCTGCTTTTGCCGTGGCAGCAAAGGCGGCCTGTGGAGCCGGTGATGTGAGGCGGCGGGCCTTCGCCCTCGCACAAGGCCTGACATGGCTCCTCCTTCTACAGCAAGCTGCCGGTGCTGCCCGTGATTTCCTCCACATTTGAAAGGCCTCTGTCAGCCGTCTGGCCGTACGCCCCAGCGCGGCTGCATCACGGGATTCGTGAAGAACCACGTGTAAAATTAGTTTTACGCTTATGTTGACTTGCTTCCTTTTGTTCTTCATTTTGTAGGTTTTGGACAGTGGATGCCTGGAGGGGGCTGATCACAAATATTTGCACCTCTGGACATCAGCATCATTTCATCTTCCCTCAAAGCAAATCATCGTGGTGGATTTGTTCATTTAAGAGGGCTTTCAGGTTCACTTTAAGGCTGTGGTGAATTTCTGCGTCAGAGCAATTCCTATTCTTTTTGTAATTCAAGATAGGAATGTGCTTATTTAATTCAGCTCACGTTCCTTCCTTTACTTCATTTTCTTTTCACGAATCAAGAGTCTCAAGTCCCATCTCAATAGTCAAAATACACTATGAAAATATGCAGCACTGATCTAAAGAAAATGCACATACCAATCCTCCCTCTATATTTAACTAAGCACTCCGAAACAGTCATTTCATTCCAGGGAAGTCTGAGTGTAGCTTTTAACCTCTGTTTTATATGCCACCCATATATAAACAGAACATCAACCACATCACAGACAGGACAACAGCGCACGGGGTAAAAGTGTAGTATTTAGATTTCTGCTATAATAACACCTTCAAAGTTTAATCTTACCAAGAGTTCTGTTTGCTCAGACACCTCACTGCCACTTCAGCTATTGTATCTGAATATGTGGATTGAGATACTCTCAAGAAGCATTAGATCAAGAAAACTACCCTGCGTGATATCCATTTCAAACACTTCTGAAAGTCTCACTCTAAATGCCCTCTAAAATCAAATCAACTATTTACATTATATGTGGAAGCAGGTACATAGTCGCACAGTGAAAAGAGAATTTGTGACATATGATCATGTTAGACACATGGAATATACTGCATAGAATTTAATATTATATGTCGGACATAAATCTTCTCTGCTTTTAGAAGGCAAGTGTCACCCACACCATACACCTCAACAGGCCAAACTAGAAGCCTTAAAAGTCAACTACGGACAGATGTGTTTGGTCCTGAAAGAAGTCCAAAAATGTACACACAAATGGAGAATATTTTTGGCTACCAGTGCAACAGGTTAAGTTCAGAAGAGCTCTGAGTCCAATAAGAACCTGATAAAGCAAGCTATTCAAATGAATAATAAGCCATCCCACCAAGAGAGGAAGGAGAAATGCCTGTAGTATCTCAGATAACCTCCCTCCATCCGCTGCCATTAAACCGTTTCAGCCAACCTTCACCAAGCACTGAGCGAGCAAAAGTAGTTGAATAGTTTGAATGTGATGAAAAAGCAAGACAGAGCCAATGCATCACAGGCATACTGATGGCATTATTACTCCAAGGACTTGACTAGTCAGTGAACAAAGGAAAAAAAAGAATGTAAATACATGAGGTGAAGCTGAAGGACCTGTACCACATTAAAGGAGAGAACCCCCCCGCCCCTCCCAACGCCCCCGAAAAAAATTGGAACAGGTAAAAACATTTTGTCTAAATTACTAAATCGAGAAAACAATATTAATACCATTATCAAAAGCTAAGGACTACTTCATTTTAGTGTCTGGAAGACTAGTCAGCCAGTTAGGTTACTTTACTTTTCATTTTGCATGCAATGGGACATAACTTCACAAGAGATGTCAGTAGCGATGTCAGTAGCAAAAACCACAGCATGAAAGGCAATTTTCCTTCTAAACCAGTGAGCAGCAGTCATTCTACGAGCCTATTGAAGTCCCTACCAAAAAAAAAAAAAAAAAAAAAATCAAGATTCGTTAACTCCAAATATCTGAATTAAGCACCCAGCTGTTGTGGCAGGTCCAAGATCCTGAGCCAGTCCAAGGGATTCATCCTTCACAGCCAAATTAGGGCTCACAAGATTAAAAAAAAAATTGTTTGCAGGTGGCCAGCAGTAAACTGGATATAAATCAGATTACAGATTTGTCAAATGCAAGATTAACTGTTCTCTGTTCAATACTTAGGAAGTTACAGAAATCACATCCCTGAAACATACACAAATTCTTTATTATTTACTGAATAGCCTCAGATTTGCAACATAGTACAGCCCTCAAAAAGCAATGTAAGATAAACCACTCCTTTACCTTGGACACAGAGTGTTTCCAGTTACTGACCTACTAGTAAAAGAAATTATTTATCATTGCATAAAGTTGAATGCTGGATAGTGAGAAAATTACTCAGCTTACACTTAGCAACTTATAAACTTCTTTGTCACATGCTACAAAAGATCATACTTCTGTAGCTAATTTTCTTAACTTTAGATGAATTGGGTTTTAGTGCCTTTAGATGAATTGGGTTTTTAGATTATTTAAAGCATCTTATTTGAATGTTCTATGTAAGCATCAAGCTTTATTGGAGGAATAAGAAACTATACAGCAAATTTCCCCCAAAATTTACCAACTTCGATTGATGAGAGCTTCGTTCTTTCTCAAACTGTGTCATTATATATTCTTATCACTTGATGCTTCGCAGTATAATTCTCCATAAGCACCTTTGATCAAAACCACCCAAACGTTCTCTTCTAGCTCTGCCAAATACCAGATTTCACATCTATGCAACAATAAGGAACTTTATGAGCATTATACAGTCAGTCTTCATGGAATCTCAAAAGTAATTCATTTCATTATGTGGATGGCTGCATTAAATCTCTTCTAAACCATTTAACCACATTACTAAACAATGTATCTAGCATACCTTTTACACCAAACATAGCTGTATCCGTCAAAAGGTGAATTAATCATATGCTATTACGAGGACCAACTGGGATCGCAAGAAAGAGAGCATTATCTTTGATCAGTTTAGGAAAGTACAGTCTTTTGGGTTTTAATCGATGCCTCTCAGTAGATACAATGAATTGAAAGAAAAGCACTAATGGAGAGAGAAGACCCATTTAAACTAAAAATGCTATTTAAAAATAAATATATTTCTGATGGCCAAATAAATTGATCTGGAAGTGAGATGAAGCTTCCAATTTGACTCTTAGAGCAGCAAGGTTCTGGAAGCACCTCCCAGACATGGTATCAACAGCAAAAAACAACCAACCACACACAGCAAAAAAAAAATGTACATGCTGCCTGCAGGATAAGGATTAGACTTGCTGATAGAGGACTGCTTCTTCTAGGGCCTCTAACGGAGACATTATTTTTTTTTTTTTTAGAGTAGGCAGGGAATTTGAATCCTCCTTCTAACATTACATCAACAGTGCCGCTGTAAACTGAACAATGCAGCATAACTAGGATCTATGTAAAGAATTACATATGTGGCAGCTTGATTGCCATTCAGCTATCATTTTCAAGGAACTATAGACAATAATTATTTCTCAACTAGCAAATTTAAAACTCACCCATGACTTTGACTAAGGTTCCTTCCCACCCACAGACAGCAATTCATTTATCAATATTTGATTTCTCCAGTCATCCAATCATTTCTGTAAGCTTCCACAGCCAGTTTTAATTAGAATATTCTGAGTCATTTTGTACCAACAGCAAATCGTCACCTATTTACCTCCTTTTCCAGACAACACCAGTTGCACAGTTCAGGTCTTGTAATTGTCCTCCACATGAAAGCATACAATCCTGTTCTTCAGTTCCTCCTTTTTTTTTTTTTTTTTAAAAAGGCCATTTGGAAAAGTCTACACACAACATGTAAATTATGTCGCCCACTTCAACACACTTGTTAACTTCTCCAAGGAACCACGACCTTCCCAGTACTCTTTATCTTCATAAATGTTACAGTGATAACTCTCCAACATATGGTTATCCATTCCTCTAACTACCTTATTTTTTTCTTATGCTGTACTAAGTCAGACTTACTTGTCTTTGAATTCAGCTACACACCGAAACACTAAAAAGGCTGATATAATAGTTACTCCCTGCTATTCCTTCTGCACTAAGGCAGATTTAAGTGGTATACCACAGCAGCAGTCTGGTAATTTCACATTTTAATTCCCTTAGAAGTATTGAATGAAGACCATATGGTCTTTGTGAAGTGTTATGGCTCAATTTATTGATTTGTTTCAAAACCTGAGGATTGCTAAAGAGAATAAAGCTGTGTTACAAAGGTCAATTCAGTTCAACAAACCCTACAGAAAACTCACATCATTTACCTAGAAAAACTCAACAATGGCCGTGGCGCCTGTTTTTCTCCAAGACATAGCTTGATTGCCATCTTTCCGGCTGGGTTAAGTGAGGTAGGTATCATAAGAGAATCTGACCATAGTCATAGTACTAAAGCTGCTATATATTCCACAGTCTTGCTACAAATCACTTGCCTTTATTAGGCCATTTACACTGCTTTTACACACACACTCTGAAAACATATGAACATATGAGGTTAAGCATCTATAAATACACTGCTGCTCTTGCAATGTGTAATCTTTCCATCGTAAATCTAGTTGTCCTATGACAAAATATGAAACAATTCCTTAGTTTCATAGTCATAGACACATACTGCACGCATCCATACAATTAAACCTACTCTGTCTTTCTCTCTACCGTTCCTTTCCCTACT
>NW_010562619.1:46492-73033 GCF_000687285.1 Phaethon lepturus
CCCCTCATCTTCTAAAATAAACCCTGTAACCCAAGCTGATTTTAATAGGCTTTTGTCTACTGGATGCTACATTTCTAATAACCAAAATAAGGAAATCGTTCTCATTCACATCTTCCGAAGTCAGAATTGGTACAAAAGAATCACGTTGTGTGCATCTTGTGGGAGCTTTTAGTTCTTGATTGTCATATACATGAAAGAATAGCAATCGATTACTTTAGTTTCCTGACCTGAGATCTATTCGAAGTGTTTAGAAGGTCCTAGCAACAGCCCTGCTGAGGGCTGCCTACCACAGAGGAACACTGATGAACCAAACAAAGGCTGGAGCCAGACAGCCTGCAGCGGAACAGAGGTCAAGACACTGCCTAACGGTAGGGAATCAAGGAAAAAAAAAACAGGAGAAGCTTCCCTTGACTGCAGCAAGGTGGAGGGGCTGGTCAGGTGGGGGAAGAGGCCTGGACACATCAGTCCTGGAGACCAGAAATTTCTGCAGCAAGTGCCCGAAACAGAAAACTCACCATTAAAGATCAACTCTGCTGTGCAGTCAGTCACAACTCTTTCTTGTCTCTTCTTTTCTCCCCTCCAGCTACAACAGGAAAGAAAAGAAGAGAGTACGGACAAGAGGCAAAGTTTGAGGAATAAGCAGTAGATGCCTCCTATAACAGGAGTTAAAGCAAAAGTAGAAGGACTTGAGAATGTTTGCTCAAGAATGGTTTATTTGCTTTACCTTGCAATACATTGCATCTTGCTTAGCACTACTGGAATGAAAAGGGGCAAGGGCGGTCAGAGAACTTGAAAAGAAGGCACGGAAGAATGTGGGAGGAATCTGGGCTAGATCTCTAATGGTATTCAACACCCACAATACTTTGCATTGAAGATTTTAGAAACAGGTAGTTTATTCAGAAACCCAAATAAAAGTTTGGCTGTTTACTGTCAAAGACGATTACTGAAAAAGTCATTTCTAATAAAAAAATACTTTCACTAAACAAAACAAATAAAACCAGATACAACATTCCTCAGTTATCTTTTATATAACATGAACCTAAGAATTGAACAGCTGCCACATTTGGCTGACAATTTGGTTGACATTTTGACACATCATTCAAATTCAGAGCATTTTTCCCCTCTCTGAAGAAAATAGATTTTGCTTTAAATAGCCCATTTCATGCAGTGATACTTGCAGGCACAAATCCTTGCTTGTCATTCATGAAAAAATGTTTTAACTGGTTTGTAAATTATGAGTGATTTTTAAAAGCAGAGAGAGATTTTTGCATTTTAAGACAACAGAATTTGAATCAAAACGAAGAGTCAACTACAGAACAGGTATCACCAAAAGAAAGAGACATGATGCTGTTTGGAACTCTTTTTTTTTTTTTTTTTTTTAATTAAGAAGAAATAGCGATAACACACATCAGGATATTTAGCGCTTTTCAGCATCTTTTTCTTCAAGCACTTGTTGAGTTCCTGGATGCGGTGACTGACATGTAGCACTCCACGAGCGTAGTGGGCACCAACCACACAACTCGTCGTGCTCTGCAACGTGAGCGACGATGCTGTAGCGAGAGCCTGCAGCAATCTTCAAAAGAGGAAAGCTCTGTCAGTCGAGGATTCACCCACATGCAATTCAGCCCCCCCGTGCAGAAAACAAATGCTGCCAGACACATGCATACTGCTTTCTTATGCTATTTTTTTCAGAAAATTTTCTAAAAGTGTTGCAGTTTATTCCACTTGATTTCTTAAGTTTGTGTCTATATCCGTATTTAAATTCTCATTCGGACTCAAATCCTGTTGTCCAATAATGTGAAAATCTTACTGTGCTTTTGAGAGTCACTCAAAATTTGACAAATAAAACATTTTCACATGAAACAAAGCTCACGCCTAGCCTCACAAGACTTAGCTCCCTTCCTTTTCTTATTTATGGTCATACAGAAACATTTTAAGAGATTATGAAACATTTTTAAAAGGCTTTGTTAGCTTAGGGCCTGTTAACCTCTGTGGAAACTGAGAGACTTTCAGGACATGGTCACACATCAAACCTGCGTGCGCAACGATGGTGGCAATAGAATTGAGGGCTCCCAAGAGAAGAGCAACAAATCTGCTCATCTCTTCTGGCTTTTCAAAGATCATTAAGATCTATCTTTGGGAGAAAGAATGCGAAGGAGTTGCCCTTAGGGCTTCAGAGGTCTTCCAGTGGAGCTCTTCCCTTCCCAGTTTCTTTTTCCTGGACAGGATATCTGGCCCTGAACATCTTCCTTCACTAGATGAACTGTTATTAAACATTACTGTGCTTGCTTAGTTGTTTTCTTGCTTTCCAGAATGCACAGCAGAAAGCAGTCACAGTCTTAACACCAAGCAGGAGAAATGCTGCATTATTCTGACGGTGATTTTCCTACGCCCTGGCAGACTACTTCACACTGGTAGTACCTTGGCATGGCCATCACTTTTGCTCTGTGTTTTAAATTGATTAGCTTTCTAGGCTGCTTTGGCTTCTGAGACAGGTTTTATCTTGACAACATGCTGAGACTACAGCTGTCTGGGCAAGTTATCTGCAACTAATAAAACTCTACATTTATTTCTTTTTCTGATATTTGACTAAATGAAAAAAAGCTTCTGTTGAGCAGTAAGCATTCTATTCTCATTAAAAAAAATTGTAAGGAAAGAAACCTCACGACTCCTCATCTGCCTTGTTAAATATAGATGCCATACAAAATACTAATGACAAACACCCTCCAGAGAGATCGAAGTCCTGCAAGTGAAAAACAAACCCCACTGTTGTGAAATACTTTATGTATGTAGTGTGATTTTCTAAGCATGCACAATACTCCCTACATGCTGTGCCCTAAGCCATGGTCCTAGTACTGCTACACAATTCTCATTTCAGCAGCTTGACATTGTAGGAACAACGTAGATATAAGAGACATTAATGTAGAAGTTGAATATCCAAATTTTAAATTTTCAGTATAAAACGCTGCCGTGAAGTGCAAGGAAAATGGTTTACTTTAAGATTACTGGTATATTCAAGTGTTATACACATAAGTTATATAAGCAAGCTCATAAACTTTCCCAAAATTACATTGCTAAATATATTCAGGTAGAAAAATTAACATTCCCTAGAAAGCTATTTTGACTTTCAGAACAGAGTCGTCTCATACAGAATAAGAAATGTTACTTGGTGATGCTTACCTAAGAAAGTTAAGCAAGTTTTAATTTGCACTGCAGAATGGAGTTGCATATTACTATAAAACACTGTCTTTTGAAGTGTCATAAGTTATAAATGTTGGTTAAATTATGAAAAGATACTTCATATTCCCAGTGCAATATAGAAAAAAGGGTAATCAACACATCGCTATACTGGTTTTTGATGAAGTAAACAGCATTTTAAACTGTAAACTCCTCAGAACAGTCATCTCCTTATTCTTTCAAGCAGTTTGTAAAACACCAGGACGATTTCCAGTACCCTTTAAATACAAATAATATTGTTAATTTCAAAAATTTTCCATGAAACTAAGTTCTTGCCAACAAGGCCTAAAAAGTTCCTAGGAAGATGAAAGCTGACTCAGCAACAATAATATTCATAACTGTGAATGTCATTTACCATTCTTGCCAGCTCCTCAACCTCAACTTTGGCCTGGTAGATAATGTTACGGTTGCACCAGTTCTGAAACCTTCAGCCTACTTAAGAGTTTCATGATCTAACTAGTTCTTGAACAGCTGAAAATGCCCACAGTTGCTTCAATATTCCAGTTAAAAAATGTAAACCAGCAAAAATTCTTCATACAAAGCAGGTTACCGTCTCTCACCATACCTCATTTCCTACAGACAGAGCAAATTCTAATTTATTTAGTTTAGCACGTCCTTCTGTATTAGCTATGAAGCTTTCTAGCTTGAAAAAGGGAAAAATCTAATTAACTTGCTTAATATCTACACTGAAATTGAAGTTTAGCACGGTACTCCATCAAAATGGAAATGTTTTTTTTCCCCCATTCCCATCTCAAACCCATACAAGGCATGAAATGTCAAAGCATTCAGCAGCAAGTAGTTTGAAAAGGGAAATAGAGCCACGTGAACATCACTTAGAATTGCTCGTGTCCAGTTCTAGTTTTGCCACTCTTGGCGACATGGCAAGGAGGAAAGACTAATTTATAACCAAGGTCTTATTAAATACTACAGCTTCCTGCAAGGGAAATAGTAGTCTACCTACAACCAAGCCGAAGATTTTATTTCCTTCCACGTTAACCTTGCAAGCACTGCAAATAAGCACAAGAAATTTAGACAGAAAAATGTGAGAACTTTTTGACTGTCGCTCTTAACATCTACTATGACAACACCTACTAGTGATGAAATTTTGCATGCTCGGGGAATTATCTGAGAAGTCCTATCACAGCTTTAAATAAAAAAGATGGACAGGGGTTTGCAAAAATTGGGTAATCTAAAAAGGCTTTAATGGTTAGCTTACAGCAGAAGTCAAGCCAGTCACCAGATCACACCGGGCACAGAATATGTTCTCTCTACTGGAACTTTTTTTGCAAAATTATTTCCTTAGCTCTATATTTCTCAGACAGTTTATTAGCTTGAACCCCGTCTCCTACACTTGCGAAAGTTCATAGCAGTTGAAAGACTGGAAATTATTTCCAGGAGCTCTTCTCTCCACAAACAGTACACAGAGGTACTGCTCGTGACACCCCGAGCCCCTCTTTCCAAGCAGTCGGGTACAGGGGTTGACTGACTAGGGTGAAAGCCGATGAAGTCCAGTGTGCAGTAGCTCATGCAGGCAGCGGAGTCCATCACCGTGATGGAGAAAGATACCACACTGTGTAGTACATTTTATAAAATGGATTCCAAAGTCATTTAAACAGTGAAAGCAAAAATGTGACTAAGAACATTATGTGCTTTTTCACTGGCAAGACTCCCACAGACTTTATTAAGAACAGATAGTCTGTCCCTGGATGTTCTTAGGATTTCATCATTCAAAATTAATCCATTTGCATAATCTGTGCTGTAAGCGAGGCCAGGATATTCTTTTCTTTTTACCACTGGTAGCAAAAAGTAATCAGAGTCCTTATCTCTGCTCCTGTTTTGACCTACTCCAAAAAAATACACCACGAAACCAACTCGTCATGTTTTTAAAGGACACAAGCTCTCAAAGTTACCTTTAAAAATGCAAAAATTAGAAGGTAAGAAAAAATGGGGGGGTGAGGAGGAGAGAAAAGGTTCTATCTATAACTGTAGCTCGCTCTATTCTAAGAACTGTTGTCATAATTCTTTTTCTTCCCTCCTTTTTGGCCTGCTTCTACGTTCCAACTTTTCTGAAGCACAGGAAATCTCACCTACAGAGAAAGTTGCATAGCAGAATGAGGCTTTAACCTTCCTGGCGTGTTTTATATACCTGTTTTTTATATCTGTGTTCTCACAGATATACTAACAATTGGGGGGGGTGAAGAAAAGAAAAAAACCAGCACAAACAAAAAAAGGTGTAAGAACAGCTTCACCAAAAGAGAAATAATCTGTGAAAGCTTAATGATTGGAATTAAAGAGGACAGACGATATGGTACCTCTTTGCCTCACAAGTTTCTGGGATTTTTAAAAAAGTTCTTTGTTCTTTCTGTTACGTAGCGGATGTTCTAATTGTGATGATAAAAGTTATTTTTACAGCACCGTAACAGCTAAATGCAAATAATGCCAAGAACAGCAGCTGTGTTTTAAGCAACACGTGGTGGCTCTAATTGATAATTTAATAGCAATTCTAATGTAATACAGTAAATATGAATACGAAATATAGTAGCGGAAAAAGTATGTATGTACTCAGCAAGCTACAGCAGCCAGACAGAAACAATGCAATTGAGCATTATGTTTTCAGGACTATATATTCATAGTACATTAAGAAAAGCGTTCACACTTTTCAAACAGAGCCACACCCAATTAACTGTTCTTCAGGTTTACGTGTAGAAATTATTCTGGTGCAGAAACAGCATTGGTAGAAATAGTTGGCGTGCACCACATCATGGGCAACTGTACTTACAGAAGGATGAGAGACTATCACAGATGAGCCCTCTGAGCCTGAAGAGCGAATCTGTACCGTCTCCAGGTCACAGTGAGGCAGGCAGACACAGGCTGCGGGACTATTTCTTTCCAGGCCCTGTGGTCTTGGCCGCCTTCACATCAGGAGGAGTCTCTCAGGCTTCCGAGATGTCTGCTCAGACAAGTTCCCTTACGGCTTCACCTTGCTGTGGGAAGCGGGAGCCCGGAGCTACAGGGAGCGCAGGCGCAAAAAGGAAACACCGTTTCTGCAGGGAAATCCATCAGTACGCAGAACAACGAGGTTTAGGCTCAAAGAACCATTTAAGGACTACAAGTATCTCTCTCCCAACAGATACTTTGGGGCGATTTTGTTCAGCTCCTTTAGCAAAGGTTGTCCACTTTCTCCTGTTCGTGATGATTTCGATTTCTTATTCATGACGGTTTCCAAACTAGACAGGCACCCGCCTTGAAAACAGAGTCACTGTTAGTCATGCAGTCAGCTGAGAAACTGAAGCTGTCCCAGCAACACAACTGGAGAAACGCTTTACCTTCTTCTTTCTCCCCGCAAAATAGTTTTCTAGGAAGAAAGTCTGCCAAGCGGAAAGCCATGCTGGCAGGTATTCCACGGTTCAGTGGAGGAATATAGATAGGTTTTCATCCCCCTGCCTCAGTCATTTCTTCGTCGCATCAAGCTCCTCCTGCAGAATGGATTGTCCATTTTACAGCCATTTATGGTTACAAACAGAACCTTAAGTAGATCCATGCGTAATTCCCAATTCACAAGGACCACCGCCACATCTTTATACAACTGCTTATTAAATAAGTTCCTGCACCCACTGCCATTGGTTTACGGTACAGAAAAACATACTACAGCAGAAAATCATGGGAGGTCTCTCCCAAGAGAGTGAGGACTTCCTTTAGCCAGAAACTTTCAGCCTCATGTAGACAAATCTATAGTAAATGTAACATACAGAAGACTCATGCCAGACAAAGGAAAATAAATTTAAGGAGTTTTACTATTTCTTCTTCCAAAATAATTTTTTAAAAAGTTAGATCTACCATAAATGAAACTGTCCGAAATAAATAAAAAGAAAGAAGTTTGTATTCTTCAACATATTAATACTAGATAATTTCCGTTGTATTAGATTGAGAGAAATGTTTTATGTACACATTGGGCCAAATCCTGAAGTACTACTTGGTGTGGATAGTAATGAAGGATTTGCTGAGGGGTTGGGTTGGGTTTTTTTCAGAATTTTTGTTTTCAAACTCCTATACAGAATCCAATTCTAACCTACCAAGGTTTCACACTTGCCACCCTGCAAACTTCCCTTCCGTATTAGCTACTACACTCGGAATTAAACCTGAAATGACCTGTTGATACAGACTCGAAAAACTGACCTCTGCTTCTCAAAAAGCCAGTGCAAGTGCCGTTTTTGAGTGAAATAAAACAAAACCACTGGAACAGATATTCTGCTGAATATTTGTTCCTTAACATCTCTCTTCTACTTCTTTTGGAAATCAGTATTTGAAAAAAACCCTCTATTTTATAGAAATCAAAGAACTACATTGCTCAATATAGAGAAAATCAGTTTTGGTTTTTTGAGGCTTCCATTTCTTCTGCTTGTTAACTGATCTGTAACATGAATATAAAGCAGATTATCATGTTTCCCTCCCTTACAAAAAGCATAAGCATACTCAACAATCTAATTAATCCTAATTAAATAGAAAGTCACGGAACACTTCTTTCTACCAAAATAATTTAGAAATGCCCTTGTGTTGATGGCTTGCAATTTGCAGAATTCATTTTTCAAATGAAAAAGACAGATGTATTTTTCCCTGATCAAAAGGGTCTGGATAAATTAAAACTAATTAGTTTTATGTGTTTCTGATAATTGAATGAGATGCACATAAGCCATATTATGATGAAGAAAAGAACCACCCTTAATTTTTATAAATGAGAGGCAGCAGATGACAGCATCTTAAAGTTCATTAAAGGTTAGAATCAAACAGTAAAACAGCTCTGCTCTGTTGGAGGAAGAGTCTTAGGTTACGTACCGGAGACCTTGACAGTACCGGCACAAGTGGAGTCACAAACAGCGTTCTCAGTGTAATTCAGTCATTGCCAGAACTGGTTGAAATGAAACACGAACAGGAAAATCTCAGTTCTCAGTTTCCAATCTTAGCACACTCTGGTGTGTTCAGCCAACTACATCAGCAGAAGTAGACAACACTTCACATGGTTTCTGTAACTCGACTACTTGGATGACTGCCCCTTCTATATAAAAAAATAACCAAGTTAGACATTGTCAGGCAGCCAGCCAAATGGCAGACAATTAAAATATTGCAGGGACTCCCAGGTAAGTGCTTTAGAAATAAGCATTCAACTGAAGTTAACAGATGTTAAGTTTGTCTGTATTTTGAGAACAAGGCACATTCATTTTACCCCACAAATTTGCTCATTAAAGGTCATGGAAACATGGCTATTTCATATTAAGCGACTACATAGACGCACATCAGAATCTGGCATAACAGCACAGCACCCGGGGTGGGTAGTGCCCGTCTGATGCTACTTCACCAGCGATTCTGCGACCGTCCCTGAAATGCACTAAAATGCCTAGTGGAAGACAAGGGGAATAGAAGTCTTGGAATTATAGCACTTGGGAATAACACAAATTCCACACGATCTCTTTATCACTATGCCGGATAGTTCTCTTCCGGCAAGCTGGAAGAACAACTGATATTTAAAACATCAAGATACAGAAACTGACCAAAAAATATTTGGCAACTTGCTACCAGCTAGATTTACCTGTATCCACCAGTCATCCCCGGGTGCCTGGCAACCTGGGAGGTCCACTGGGAAAGGTACTTTCAAGAGAACAGATGAGGCAGGAGTCCCGATGGACTCTTTTCTGATAGTAGCTCCACTCGATGCGCCATTAGTTTGGGCTATAAGAAGAAAGAAATACTGGCTGGTAGGAAAGAATTCTGTAATGCGCTGGGGCAAGCAAAGTTCAAAATATTAATACGTGGGAAGAGTTTCCCCATCAGAGATGGGCGGATGATCTCTGTGAAGCCCAAGAGTTCCTCCGACCATCTAGAAACGTCTCATTATTGCCATATGCTAATCCTGCTTAGACCAGCAGCACTCTGATATGTAAACTGCACCAGTAAATTGCTCTTGGTACAGGTCATAAAGTTTGGCAAGGGACAGAAGGCACTTGGGTTTTCATCCTTTCCAAATTATTCCATTCTCTAGCACTAAGTATGTTTTTAAGAAGTCTCTAAGCAGAAGAGTGGTGGAGTCAAATTTTTCCTGGGTCTTGCACCAAGCTATTCAGAAAAAAAATCATGGCCAAAAAAGAGCTGAGTGTTAGAACACCAATATTTAAACAGGACACATAAAAATCATGCCTTATGTATTTTCTTTAGTTGAAAGGACAGAAAGGAAACATTTGCTCACAAGAAAACCGAGGAGCCCTCAAAATCTGTCTAGTAATCCAACTTAACCCTTGCCAGGTTCACTTATTCTTGTACTGTGTAACCACCAAAAATAGTAAGCCCACCTGCCCACCAAGCAGTCTTTTACATTGATGTATATTATACTGGGAGTTGCTGGGAAGGAGAAAAAGGCCACATTCAAAAAGGCTAGGGGGAAAAAAAAAAAAAAGAGAGAGAGAGGGTCTGCCAAACTACTGAATAGTAGGTGTGTCCACATGAATCCTACAATACTTCAATATAAAATTAATGTGATATCCTCTTTCAAAATCCAACTTGATTGCCAATTCATAGGTTTTATGTTTTGTGAAATCAGGTTACCAAAAGTTAACGTACAAAGACAGACACATAGACTCACCCTAGAACCTCAAAAAAATAAACTGGTCTTTCACTTTTTTCCCCCCCTCCTTTTCTTTTTCCCTTAATTGGACAGAGAAGATAATTTTTCTGTGCAAACTTCTTGATACGGGATTAGCTCTAGCCATCCCTACAACAGGCACAGGAGGAAATTAAAAAAAAAAAAAAAAAGAAAAAAACAAACAAAACCAAAACATAACCATTTGCACATTGTATTTGTATCAAGGCACAAGTACATTAAACCACATCCATAATCATAAGCATCAAGCTTTCAACACTAGATTTGTTCCATTTGCAGAAAAACAAGCAATAAATGTCACAGAACTGCAGTTTAGATGCTTTCTCTTGTCTTCTAGTTAGGATTATCAGTTCTTCCACTATGCCTTGAAGAGAGAAAAAAAAAATATCCACACACACACAAAAAAAAGACATCTTCAAGTGTGTTAAACCTAGGAATACAAAACTGAGATGCACTTAAATCATCACTGACTAACCAAAGAGATTTCTAATACATTGAAGTAAGCTTATTTTAGTCCAAAGTTTGTTAGAGGTTTTTTCTTTCAAGAAAAAGGGATGGGAAGGGAAAACTATCAAAATCAGATGTTGAAAACAGTCAGTGAGTTTCTAGTTATCCCTGGCAAGCACAAACACTGAGAACTGACCTGACTGTTGAGGGCTCCTGGCACACGCTACAGTAGCACCCGCTTCATCGGTTTTCTAGTTAAAAGGGGTTGGGAACAGCATGGAAGCAGTCAGCCTCTCTGTGCAGGGGAAATGAGTGTAATAGGAATATTTGGAAAAGTAACACAAAAAGAAAAGGTTACATTCATGAGAGAAGAGCACTGGCCTTAATCTACAAAGTAGAACACCTGCTTTCTGATTTTATTCTTAAATTTTCTGGCAAAGAACTACTGTAATAAAACATTGATACATGGTACACTCTATAAAGAAAATTGAAGTGGAGAATATGCCCTCTCCTTAAAGACAAGAAATGAGGCAGGAAATAAAACCAACCGTCTGTTCAGCCCGATGGCTCTAGTTGTTATGAATTAAGGTTACTGAAGAACTTTTCCCTGTAAAAGAAATTGTTGAATAGATTAGTGTCTATGTTGTCTAATGGAAGTGCATGATTGATCGGGGAGACAGACAACAAATGCTTACTACACTGGAGTCCTATGACATGGGGAGAATGCAGACGAGTATGTGTTTAATTGTCAGAACTTAAATAATACATTGGAATGCTTCCACTGATACATCAAGGAAGGTCACTTGCCACCTCTGAACATAGAATCAGAAGGTTTTCAAGATGAGCACTCAAAGACATCTTTAAACATTTGAGGCTATAAACAAAATTAATTTCTTAAAACTAGCTGCATCGGCTAATTAACCATATTAGTGATGGTAATCATGACCTTTATTAAAAGGCATCCGATACGATGTTTTGTAACTTACTGATCACTGTTGCACTGGTGGAAAATGACTGAAGTAGACACATAATCCTTTCATTAAATTTAAAATGGATAACATGGTCAAAGTATGTACAGCATTGTGCTCTGAATTTCACCTTCTATAAACTCATTTAAAGCAGTTACAAGAGAACTGTGGAACATAGATGGAAGATAGAAACTTTATATCCCGCTTTACATTTCTGTATTTTCTGTGAACAACAGTTACCAGTAATTTGAGTCTTGTTGGGTAATCTACCCATAAATGGATAACAACAATCGTCAGACCAAAGCTTTTAATTAATCCCATTTTCAGAATTTCCCAGCACAATGAGACAGAAATCTTTGTGACTGCTTACATGCTTTTGAGCACAAAGGGTGGGGAGGGGCTTTTAAGATGCTTTGAAAGGAGGGATGAAGGAAAAAAAAAATTTCAGAAAGCTGAAGCATGCTGCTATGTCTGAGAATCCTAAAGAAGTTACTAAAAGACACCACTTAGATCATTTCAAAACTATCACTTCCTGCCACCTCCACAGAAAACTACTCACTCCTGGGTACAAACTAAGCATCTTCTCAAAAAGGAAGCAGAAAGTCACCAAAGCCCCTTTACATTAAAGTACATCAGCACCTGACAGCCAAGTCACCTTCTACTGAAGTTAGATTAATTGCATTTAACCTTACATTAACTGGGAAGGGGAAAAGAGGAGGGAGAAGAAACCTTTTTACACCACATGGATGCAGCAAGTTCAAAAGTACAGTTCAGGCCTTGTCATGACCAGAGAGAGGTATTAAAATGGTTTGGTGACATCAAAACCACCCAAGAACACCTTTTAACTGCACTTCCCCTTCATTCTCTTAAACTTAAAAGGCCTGTAAGATAGCAACCTTCAGTACAGCTGAATTTGGTATGCTGAACAGAGGTTGGCTCCAAACTGGCTTTTTGGAAGAGTGAAAGTAGCACAGTGCAGAAAGAGAACAGACTTCCCATCAACACTGAGCAGAGGGAGCCAAGTTTACTGCTAGTATATGCTACCTGCTGAAATGAAGAAGAAAGGAGTGTAGCAGGAGAAGTAAAATATATTATGTAAAACAGTTAATTTCTATCCTGCAACGTAAAAGTCTCTTAGTGGTAAAAATATAAGATAAGGAGTAAAGTATACTAGACCTATTACACTTTCTACTATGCATCTCACCATATAAACTTGGCCACATTGTGACTCCCAATTTAAGAACGCTCCATTAATATCCTCTTGTACATTATCTTTCAGCTTGGCAATGTAAAACTGCCTTTGGAGACATAAAATTCCATCTGCGGGCAAGGAACCCTATATCGAACCAAAATTAAAGAATAAAAAAATTCTAAAAAAATAATAGCACAAGACAGTCTTCTTGTATTCTGTTGCTTCCTCGTACTAATAAAAAAAAGTCAAAATCAAGGGTTTTTTAAGAATTTTTATTAACAGTTTTACAAAATAATCCTTAATAAGTAGTATGTTGAGTAGCACTCAAGACACCGCTTCGTCTGCTTCTTGGTTGTGTGCGATAGGCAAAGACAGATTTTGCATTAAGTTCCTTGCATATTCACTGCAATGCAAGAACCTGTTGTTTATCCTCCAAAATTTCTTCCTCCTCATCCATTTGGCTTTCATCCCAGCACCTTAAAAGAAACATACTACAGTGATTTTCAGCAGCTCAAATTCCTCAAGCTACTCTGCTTTAAGCCTTAGGGACATATGTTCACATACGTAGAACTAAAAGGCATGAAAATAGCTTCTGCTGTGTATGTTGCAAGTATACAAGCTATTATTTTAATTTTTTCCCATCGATCTTTGTCACATACATTTTCACTTCTTAAATAAGTAGGAAGTAAATAAGATTGTCACTATTGTGCCTTAAATAGAGAAATCCCACATCCTAGAACAGGTAAGCTAGGGCAGTGGGTCTCATTTATACTATTTGCACTATTTGCGAGTACTGCTTCATTTTCTATTGACTTGCAATTTCAATATTATGGACATTAAAAAAAACAAACGAACAACCACAAATCTCTGCGTCAGCTATGTTCACATAGCCTGTAGTGTCTCACTGACCCTTACGAGTTACAAGATCATAGTAAGAAACCAATGACAGGTAGAACTTTGATGAACTCCCCTGTTTCCAGTCATCTCCTCAACCTCTAAGGCAATATAACAGATATATTATAGACTATGGTGAGTTAAATGTTACTGTCTCACCTGCTCATAACTGCTCTTTTTAATGCTACCTTACAACCAAAGGACTTAGATGATTTGTAATAGACATACTTTATAAATCTCAGTGCTGTATATTAACAAAAGCTAAAGCATTAAAAAACATAACCCCAAAATTCACAGTTTGGAGTCTCAATAATAAAATACATCACTTAATTCTTAGTCTGAGCTGCCTGACAGTACTGGCTTAGAACACCAAGATACAAAATGGGTCATGCTGACATTTTTTATAAGCATTTGAAGTACAATCAGAAAGTCAAGACTGTCTTTAGTTCAGTTCTGGCAAGATGTTTGGCATATTGAGCATTTTACAATATCCTAAAAACATACTCAGCAAGTTTAACTTACCTGAGAGTATCAACTCTGCCGTGGTCTTTTAGCTCCTGGTTTTTATGGAAATCTGCAGTATTTCTACATATCTTCTCTGAGTGCCTGCTGGAGGACCTTACATCTTCAGAAGTTAAGCTGTAACATTTTTCAGGACCTGAAATATTTTAGGTCATTTCAGGAACAAACATAATCAAAAAAATGTAGTATCTACACTATCAACTTTAAAGAGTTTCACAGTATCAATAAAAACTTGCCATTAGAAGTCTCAAAACAACTCTAGCTGATGAAGGATTTCACTACAAGCCCTCACATAAATTATTATATCATTCCTGTATCATTAGAAGTAATGGAGAGGGTTCGCTTCTAAGATGTTTATGCCAGCACAATATGAAACCTTGTATAAAGGGCCCGCTAATACCTATGTGACCTCAAAATACAGTAGCAAATGTAGAACTTGGGTAGCTGACTAATGGTAGTACGTACTTAAAACAGAGTAACAGGATATATCCCACATCCACCAATACAAAAAGATGATCAACTGGGATCACAGTCTATGCTTCTCATACAACACACATGCAAGTATGTTACTATTCCCAGCTAGCCATAAGTCTCTGCCACAGATTTATAAATAAGTGAAAAGTATTCCAAGAAAGTGGAATGAAAAAGGGAGACAAAGAATGAGACAGCTGAACAATAACTGCCCTCCTCTTCTTCTCTGAGTATATTCAGCACGAATGTGTATTCTTCAAAAGCATTAGCAAGAGAAACTTCCAAAAACACATGTGTTCTGTTGAGTACGTATGAAAAACGGAAGGACAGCTGTCATGAAATGTGGTATTTGGAAGCCTCAGAAGAGCTGTGTGAAAAAATACAGCAAAATCTAAGGTAAAAACATTTTAAAATATAGAACAGTCTGGAATCCAGACTGCTTGTGTTTACTGAAGATGCATCACAGCCAGGACCCAGCACCTGCCAATATAAAAGCACAACAGCAACTCAGAAGAGAAGGACCATGTTACAGCCTAAGAGATGCAGTCCATGAAGGTTGCTTTATGGGAGGAAGTGTCTCAGGCATTTTGACCTATCTCCTCACTGAGATGGAACAGAAGCATCCCAGTGTATTTTTTTTTTCTCCTGTATTCAAAGAACAAACCCAGAACTCACTCATTCTATTCAACCATAACCAACTGACCTTGCCTGCCTGCCACCTCCCCTACCCTCGAAAAACAAGAACATGGGTTTAAAAAGACAGAGGAAAAGGGGGTTGAGTCAAACCCAAAATCAGAGAAAATACCGTATCTGTTGTGCCTTATTAGTGACAGTTCTCATCAGGATGGATTTATAAAACTTCCTGTCCATCTCTTCCCCTTCTTGCTACCCTCGCATCAAATCACATCTAGCTTCTAACAACACCTGGGGTCTTCATTATTAAATATCCAAGGAAAAGTTACCTATTTAACAGGAATTTATGATCTAAAATAATACCTAGGCCATGATGCAGATTTCTGCAACAAAATGCAAGAGATAAAAAAATTAAGAAAGTTGCATGAAACAGGTTGCTTCTACTATATTAAGGGTAGGCTGAAGTATGATCAAATGAAAATAAATCACAGTTCAACCACAAAAGTGTCTTGCATCATCAAATAGTTTAATACATTTTTGCATCAAAATTAGTTATCCCTGAGAAGGCAAATGAAATAGCTACTTGTTTTCATTATGTTGCTTGTAAGCATGAAGAAAAAAAAAAAAAAACAAAAACAGTATTGCCACTTACCTGTATAACTTTGTAATTCTTTTTCCAGAGTCAGTAGGGCTTCTTGGTCAGCAATATATTCCCAAAGATACTCATCTTGCCTAGTTACATCAAAGCACTTGTGTTTTGATATCTCAGTATCAACTCTAAACATATGCATAGGTGAAGTCTTTGGTCTTGGCTGTGTGTTTGTTGGACAATTTCCAGTCAGTTTACAGTGTAGCATATTTGTTGACCAAGGTCTTCTAGAATCATTCCCTGAAATAACAGACAATGGTCACAACTTCTAGTAATTCAAGATTTCACACATAAAGAGAATTTTATCTCAGCTCATTAATGACATTAATTATAGTTCAAATTATGAATTGATCTGAACAGATTAAGATTGTGAATTAATAAATGTTAATAAAGAGTATACAATTATACTGAGAAATAGGAGCTCATACTACATGAGTATCTTTCAGAATATTTAAATCCAGTATTTTTTTATGTACAATGGCACAAATTTTGGGTGAGGGCACAGACTGCGAATTTGTGTAGAAAGCTTAAAACTTCGGTTCTGTCTTTTTTTAATTTAAGGCAACATGAATAAAATATAGACACTTTCAGCTATTTTTCTGGGATTTAAAATTGATGGTTTCAATTTCCACAT
The DNA here is from genome assembly GCF_000687285.1 of Phaethon lepturus. NCBI lineage: Eukaryota > Metazoa > Chordata > Aves > Phaethontiformes > Phaethontidae > Phaethon > Phaethon lepturus. Next base: position 62,789 of record NW_010562619.1, read on the forward strand.
GTATGGCTTTTTAAAATTAAAATGCCAAACTGGTTGCTTAAGATGAGAGAAATAATGTAAGCTACATTCCTTGAGATGGAGACAGTTGAAATTGAGAAAACTAACTAAACAGTGCAGATGCAGTTATGCATTACTTGTTTACTTGTTTCTTATAGTTCATTTAGTAAGACTTATTTCAGTACCATGAAGAAATCTTTTATTAGATCAAAACCATATTTTACTAGATGCTGCAAAATACAGTAATACATAATCTTGTTCTAGACAGCTTATTATCTAAATAATTCAAGCTAAGAGGGGAGTTATGGGGTAGAGGCAGAAGTAAGAACTAAGCACAATAAAAAGAATTATTAGTGACGGCTGGAAAGAGGTAATTACTAACTCAGAAGCCCATTCTTATGAAAACAATGACATGCGTATAAGCCATTACACCCAAAATACAAATACATAGATGAAGATATAAAAATTACCTGAATTCAACAGAATCATCACAGACAGCACTTCTACTTTTTACATAAGAAAAATTAATCTGCTAAAGTAGAACCTCAAAGCTGTTGCTATCCTTACCTGGGTATGACCTCCACGCTACCATCAGAGGAGAAATTCTATTCTGAGTCTCCAAACCACTTGAAGGTCTATGCAACCGACTTCCTAAGACACCTTGAACTACTGAGTCATCAGCGTATTCACTTAAGCTCCTTTCAGTAACCCATTTGCCATCTTCTGAAATTAAAAAGTATTACAGGAAATTACTTGCAGGTTTTGTGTTAATATGTATTTACTATATTAGCTGCATTTAATGTGTGTCATTTAAAGAAATCATGCAACAACTTTTCCACAGATGATGTAAAAAATCTAAACATATATAACACACTAACAAGCTTAAATTCAAGTGATATACTTGATGGTATTAATATTCACGTTCACCAATCATTTCACATGTTGTTTCATATAGGCCATTAAGAGCATTTTTTTGTGATGTATATTATGCACAAAGAAAAGAAGAATTCCTACTGAAACCAACTTCTCAGGGGATATAAAGAAGCATATAAATCTATGGCACTATATTGACGTAATTTACCTCGAGATAGTAAGTTTATTTTATCCTTCCATGTAATCAGTTGTGTGTGTTGGCATGACTGCTACCCCAAAGTGACTTCTAAAACTAAGCTACAGCCACTTTACATAAAGAGAAGGATATGTTACAGCAACAGTGATACATATGTATATTGTTTGAGAATTTTATTCATACGCCATTACCTGGAAACAGGATACTACTGTCCATAGGGCTAGAGTCAGCACACAGTGAAGAACTTGCGTCGGGCATTACTTGTTCAGGGTTTGCACCTACAACAAAGAAACCTTCAAGTCCCCGATATCGTGTAGAAACAGATTTCTGTCTTTTGGCTACATCCTGTAACTTGAACAAAACACAAATAATAGCAATTATTTTCTAATAATAATTTCTTCTAATAGAAACAGGAAAAGAAACAAGAAACTTTGTAAGTTGCCCTTGCAAGTTTATATTAATAAAATGCTCATTTCACAAAATTATTCTGATAGCCTGGTATAATAGATATTAGTAAGGATGATGGTTTTGTACGATATATGCTTTAAAATCCTATAAACTTCCATTGCTAATGTTGTGAGAGTTTGAGTCTATTCTCCACTGATTGTATGCGGACATGAAAAGCAGTTTTTTTCCTTTGTTTGTTTTCACTTATCTTTGAATACATCAACTGAAGTAATACTGTTTAACAATGACTCCAAATCTAATGTCCCCACATGCTCCATGATATTTTTGCTATCAATCTGATATTCAGCAAAAGAACATTTGAGTAATTGGGGTTAGGTAAGACTATCTACAATTTTTGGCATTCAGCCAAGAGGTGAACTGTCCTTGACACTAACATGAGCAGAGATGCCTTCTCCTTTTTTTTTTTTTTTGTCTGAGACAAGTCTGTTCTTTCCTTTGCATTTTTTGAATATCAAGAGAAGACTGACAATACAAATTGGAAAGTACAGAGGCCTTCATCCCCTACAGATGAAATATGATAGGCAGTGATAATCCTCTGATTAAAACTACACTCTTTATTGCTTGGGCGGGGCGGGTCTGGAGGAGAATGGTGAAAAGAGGTAGAGTATTTCACAGTAACCATACAACTATCACTATCTCTCAACTGATTCGGCAACATGGCATGTTGCCTCATGCTAAACTGGGAAAGCAGATTCAGCAATTTAGTTTATGTATTTAGCAATCAAAGACAAAATATTTTACCACTGAAGTCTTTGTAATTACAGGCAAAACCAAATTCTGGCTATTGCAGACACTGTCCAGTTCTTGTGAATCTTTACTGGTTTGCTGCAGTTGTGTCTCAAGGAGATATTCATTGCTCATTAGTTCAGTAGGGTTAGAAATCTTCTCAGGTAGTTTACAGGAGTTAAGTGATCTCATAGTCTTTAGTTTAATACTCTCCTTTTGCACGGCATGTCTTTCAAGACTGCAGACAACCATGTTTTCTACAAGAGTACAAAAAAATAATGTAAATAGGAATTATTTTTTATGGCAATTAATATGAATTATAACCTACAAGCCTTTTATATTTTCTTCATGAACTTAAAATATGAAACCTCCATTGAAGTTATCCCTAATCCACAGAATTACAAAGAGGAACAGTTAACTTTCATCAGCTTCCTGCCTGATATCCAGAGATGCCAACATACATGGACTAGACTTACCACTTAGTAGTACCAGTTCTGTATCTAATGCATACGTTCCTGTACATCATTGTCTATGAAAACGTTAGATTTTGGTAATAATCTTAATGCTTCTTAACTTACTACTTCATGCTAATGTAATTTTTTTACATTTAGAATGCTGTAATCTAACCAGTGCCGGGGTAGGAACTGCAATAGTAGCAATTCCATAAAATTTCCTTAAAAGTAGTACAATGGTTTGAAATACACACTATCAGGCTGCGAATGATTCTGCAAGCTGTTTTTCTTTCTTTATACAAGACATAGCCATTTTGCTGCTTATCCTGTGCCAAAGAAGCACATAAATCACATCTCATTAGTCAGCTCTTGTTTGCTTTTTCACATTTGATGACTTGAACTAAGCACAAAGGAAACAAGTGCTAGGTTCTGAAGAGCTAAAGCAATTGTTTGGTACTTGGAAGAACAAGAAATTAAGTATCCTTACATTCCAACTCATTTCTTAATATTAAAAAAGTGACAATACTTTTTACATAGTTTCAGGACACAGAGTAAGATCTTTGGGACCCCTTAGAGTGCCACTAAATAAAGCTGTAATTTCACTGACATGCAACAGGCACTGGAATATTTCTAGACAAATGATGATCTTCCATGCAAAACAGGTAATCATTTATATGGTTTCTCAACCTATCTATATAAAAGCATTCTCCTACACAGAAAGGACACGTGCCATACATTAAATCTAATACAGTTCAGATAAACTGAGAGATTTGTAGGATCACTCCATCTGCTTTAGAATGGATTTGTTTTCAGTATACAACTCATATTGGAGCAGCCTATCCCTCAAGTATGACCTCACAGCTGTGAGATTACTGTCACAGCAGATGCCTATCATTTCAAAATGGCTTGGACAGCCCATCAAATTGTGGTCAAGGGACCTGCATAGCTCAGGGAATGGTACATAATTTAACTATCTTTATTTTTTTCAGACAACCGTCGTAGTTGACTACCACATCCTATATGAGAATGATAAAACTGTATACACTTACGTATATTGTACAAATAACTTTCAAAATTTACCTTGAGAAATTTCTTTAGAAGAAACAGGATTTCTGTCAAAAGGAAAAGGTTAAAAATATTGAGTGTCAGCAGTGGAAGTTGAATGACAAGATGAACTTTCACATTATGCCTATGTTTTCTCTTGGCAAAAGGTCTGGTACTGTGTCATTCTGATCTGCAACCAAAAATTTGAAACAGAGGAAGGAGGAAAGACCAGAAGAATACAATATAACAAAAACAGGTCACATCTAATCACAAGTAAATTTTGGAAGATCAGAAGAATTGCACATGTATAATTAATTATTAGGACTCCCTAGTTTTGCTTGGAATTATAAGATTAGTCAAGTGAGAGTATCTGAAAAGTACACAACACTGACCCTTTACAGACTTGTCTGTATGCTAGTCCCTGCTCCTATTGAGATAAAAGCATACAAAAGAGAAATTCTATCTGTAATTCAGGACATATACATCTGGAGAAATGTATCTTACATGATTATCATTGCAGTGACTAAGCAAACAAAATAAAGACATTTCAAAGTGATGTCTCTCCAGTTACAGGCAATTAATATACCTTGGTGGCTCACTAACAAAGTCAAACACCCAAACTTACTATTCACTAACTTTAATAGTAAACATATCATATGCCTGTTAGCTGCCAAACTGTTCTTAGAATGACTTACAAATTAATCATCAAATCATCAGGTCATTCAAATGAAAACTTTCAAGCACAAAAACAGCAATCACAGGCAGGATTTTGGAAGAAATGTAAAGGAAGGGAAAGCAGTAACTAAGTGTCATGATGTTGGCACAGTCTACGTCTTGTACCAAGGATGAGAAGATGTGTATCTTAAATGTGCCTTAAAACAATTTACAATCAAGGGTTCTCCCCATCCATCTGAACTACGAATGTCTGCAAATAAAAGTGCCTGTTATTTAGGAATGTAACTAAGTCAGAAGATAGCATTATTCCTTTTGCTCTTCCAAATAATCTCGGCTTTTCTGATACCTTCCAAACTGCTTCAGTGGTTCAGCTTTTCCTTGCTTACTCATTCCTACAGCTCCAGCTTCCATCACCAAAAAGTTAGATGATTCTTCCAAGTTGTTGCCATAAGACTAATTAAAAAACAAAACAAAACCATATTCAGCAGCAGATTATAAAAAAAAAAAAAAACACCAAACAAAACTTAACTCATTTGATTAAAAGCCTGTAGATTTTATTTTTGTATGATTTCTGTATAGTAAGGGTCCCTGGACACAATAAGAAAAAAATTACAGGGAAACTTTGGAAACCTAAATTTTCTACTTCTGTATGGAAAAAAAATTAAAATGCACCATGTTTTAATTAGAAATCATTTAGCTGTTGCTACCTTAAATTATTTAACAGATCAACATTTAAACAAATCACTTAGGATCACTGCGAAGATTCATTAAGTCCTTTATTACATACTTACATCATCAAGAAACTCAATTTTCAGAGAGGACTCTGCACTTTCAGAAATACTGTTGAGTACTGTCTCTCTAAAAACAGATGTCCAATATCTCTTCACCTCTTCAACTACAAAAGATAGTTAATTTGATGCATTTCATTTTTTCCTGTTCAAGACTCACGCAAATGCAAACTTTTTATTTATTATGAAGTACCATAAATTTCTCCTTTCATTATTGTTACTTTCTTTAAGCACAAACTGCTTAAGTATGTAACTGTTCAGCAATCATAGCAAAAAAAAAAAAAATCCCAAGAAAAAGTATTTAAGTTAGATTCAATAAACAGAAATCTATTACACCTGTTAAGTCATCGACATCATCATCTCCTTCTCCCCCTTCTCCAGTCACATCCTGATGTACACTCAGGGTTTGCACAGGCCTTAAATGTTTAACACAACTACCAGAAATTTGATCAACAGGAGTTCTAAAAAAGGAAGAGAAACCAACCTTAAAAAGTCATCATTTTTTTATGTATAATATCACAGTCATTTAAAGAAAAAAAAAACAAAACACCACAGTGTTTTGTATTAACAGTATTAACTGCTGCTGGAAAGCACCAACTCTTCATAATTTAATTGAGATGACCTCACGCCTCATGGACTTACAAAACAACCCTATCATGTTCATAAAAGTACCCTGAAGACCATACTTGCTTTTCTCTATCAAGCTCCTGTAGAAAATGCCCCAAAATCGAGCAGCCAAGTATCACTACCAGTCTTCAAATACTACAAAAAACTGATAGCAAAGAGAATCCCTCCAAATACTCTCTCTGCAGTAATCCTGAAATATTAAGTCATCAAGTCCAGTCATAGTGGTTACTTTATTAAAATAAAGCACTCTGTATACAGTCACCTTAACCCTTGATAATACATCTAATATTAAAAAAGTTTCAATGGACTTTTTGTTAATGCTATTAAGTTGTTCTGACTTCTTTCATTAGTACCAGTAACTTCAATACCTTCTGTATTTCTTAAGCAAGAGTTTCTCCATGTAGCTCATGCCATCCTTCTTGAATTCAATGTGGATAGGTTCCTTCATAACAGTAAGATTGGTCTGTACCTCACAAATTCCCACAGATTCTATTAGAATTATAAAAAAACAATTTATACAGCTATTCAGATTTACAAACTTGCTATTTAATGACATTATTTTTGAATGAATGTCACATTAGCAGTCTATGCCTGGCTAAGTATTCGCATAATTCCAAAATTTAAATGGCCAGCAGTATTACATTTACATAACACAATCAGCCATGGAGGTAGCCAGTAAAATCTTGTTTATTACAGATTGTCACATAAAGGAAGACTACTACAATGCTGGGGGCTGGGGGGAAGCACGGGGTAATCCATGACTCTACATATGTAAACCCCACCATTTTACAGGAAAGAAGAAAAAAAAAAAAAAGAAAAGAACTGGGTATAATATTTTCTGTACAAAAATACACTAAGAATGACCACCATCCATGGACTAAAGGAAAGAAACTAGTTTGCACAAATCCAACCAGACAAAAGGTTTTTTTGTATTTTTCTATGCACACCTTCAATTGATTGCATCTTTTCACTGGGACAAAGAAATATTTAGAGCCTGTGAAAGGCAAACAGAAAATGTACTTTTATACAACATACAAAATCCTGAGTCATGCATGTTCCTTGTCTCAGGTAAAAGCTGTGACTCTATGCTTTGGTATTACTATTCATATGAAAGTCCCATGTAGGAAACATGGGACAGAAAAATACAGGGACACAAGCTGAACAATGTGGCCAAGATCACAGTTTGTTACAAGAATTGGGATAAAACACTAATCTGCAGGTTATTAAAAAAAACTTCAGAGATTGTTGTTAACATATAAAAGGGACAGAAAACTTAAGAGGAGACATTTACTATTCTAATAGAATATCTACCTTGACTAATCAAAAATCTGCTAAGTCACCAAAACGACTCCTAATGTTTGTAAAACGCAATTAAAACAGAAATATTCATACCTGATAGGACCTCACTGGCATGCAGTTCTTCTCTGTGATCACAATTACCTTTTCTCCACTGAATCAAAGCCTCCTGAAAAGACTTTGTCGATTCCTCCTCATTAAATATACCATTTAGTAATAATCTTTCATCCTGATTTTCAAGGCCTGTACAGGTTGATTCTGAGGACAGTTCCTAAATCAGTTCCACAACAGAATTAATACACCAATTCTGATGACAAATCCTCTCCCCAGTTACATACAATAGTACCAAAATTTTTAGTCCCAGCTATGGAAACACAGCACCCTGTTTTCCAAGCTTAGTCTAGTTACCCTGGTAATCAAGATCACTCCATTTTCACGTGGTCTTGCTCACAACTAAATTGTAGTGTTCTATCAGGAGCAAAATAAGAAAAACAAAATAGTTTGTAGAAGCACACAAAAACCCATTTAACTTAAATGCTTTTAGTAGGCAGAAAGCAGTAGCCATGGATAGCCCACATGCTGTGTATAGGATGGATATTATGTTGACAGACATAAATAGGGGTCAGTGGGCCATGGAAGTCTGATAGCCTGATCACTCGTTCGGCACGCTGCGGAAAAACCTAAGGCCACTCTACCTAAGATGTCCTAAACTAGAAAGAATTTTGTTTTGCTTCTGAACTGTACACTACCTCAGCACTGCCTACTGACACTAGTAGAGATGAAAACTTGTCTGATGTGACCTGATGCCTGCTATTTACTTTCTTCTGCTCATGATTTGATTCATTCAGATTTATTTCCTTGACGAAGTGATCAACGACTTCCAGTTTTCCAACATGTATATCGTCTTCTGTCTGTTAATAAAACATTATGAAACCTCTAATTTATTATAAACATACTCAAACATTCCACCAAACAGCATATTGAAAGCAGGTGGGTAACCACATATTGAAGAGTGATGGTGACATATGAACATAGTAATTTCAATAATCAATAGTGTGCAAATGTGTGAGCAAAAATTCAATAATCTGAATATTCCAATAGGTACTACACAGGACAGACTAAGTGAGGTTTTTTTATGCAGCACATACCATTGAAACAGATTTACGAGCTATCTACGCTATTAATGAAGTACTGCTTACTGAAGCTTTTCAGTAGACAGATGCACATCTGGAGAGGTCAACAAGAAAATGTTCATTTAAGGAACTAACTGGAATACCCATTCACACACAAAAATTAATCCAGGAAAGTCCAAACTACGGAGAACTAGATGAGTTTGACTGAAAATAGCTACAGAAGTAGAATAACACTTTTAGTCACACTGGGACTTCCCTGATTTGCAACTTTCATTAGAACAAAGAAAATTACTGCAGAAATGTAAGATGAAGGTTTTGATTGTCAACTCTTGAATCATTATCATGCAAAACAAAAAATATTTTATGTTCATCCTTTCCCTATACCCCTCCCTATGCACAAAGACCAGAAAGACCAGAAGGAAAGATCCTTTGACTATACAATCCTCAAGTAAGGCACATATTCTTACCACGAAAGCACAAGCGCAGCAAAGGTAGAAAGTGTAATCAGAAATAGTCAAAGCAGCCATTGCAAAACTAGAATGTACCCACGTCTCCTCCTTTCCAGCTACTCTACACTATAATTGACCCAGCAGCTTCGCAGTTGCTGGCTGCACATTAATGGTAGTTGTGACATGCCAGTGAGTACGTAGGCACACTAACCACTTCAAACAGCGGTTACTTTTTTCCTTTTGCACTCTTCCTCTGAATCTTACACTGCAATGCAGGATGAGTAAGATTCAAACTTTTCTGCATGAGTGTGCGTGTTTTGTCTTGTTTCTCAAACCTAGCAGCCCGTAATCATCCACAGTTGACAGAAATTATTTTTTTCTTAGGAGAAAAAAGTCAGTGGTTTTGTCCAAAAGATAAAATAAAAAATGCAGGCATAATTTGGTCAAAAAAAAAAAAAAAAAAGAGTTGTTACAACCCATTTATGAAATGCAATCAAATATAATGCATGAGAAACTTAAGTTTATTACAATTAAGTGTTACGCAATAATTCTAGCAGGACACTTTACTAGCCTAATTATAAAATGATAAAATTTTTATTGTTTCATACCAAATATGCAACATAAAGTTGTATGTTAGAAACTGAATATTACTGTGCTGGATAATATAGTAAAATTACACACAACTTAAGTCTCCACTGAACAGTATAACATTTTACTTTCATCACAGTTTACTCCTTTGTGAGTAGCATCCACATATGAAAGAATCAGGAATGCTGAAAGTGGCATCTGACAGAACAGATATAATTATAAGCAGGAATTCAGAGTTTCAAGTTTACTTATAAGTGTTTTTAAATTACAAGTAACATAGACTGTTAAGTACACTCACAAGGGTATATAACTGTCTTTGATGAATGGAAAAACACCTCTGGCCATTTTAAGTACTTACAAATACTTTTTTTCTAAAATGCTTGGCTGACAACAATTTGGAAAAGTCTCAAACAATATACCAATGACAACATTGCCTGTGTAAAAATCTCCTGACCCAGCAATTTGTTACGTATTTCCAACCATGCAACACTACCGCTGGCTCAATGTAACTCAGTTTTCTGAGGTGTGCATAACTATAAAATCCATCAAGGCACAAGAAGTGACAGCATCATTTTTTTCTCCGTCAGTATTGCAAAAAACCAGGTATGCTATTTGCTTCTGTGAAAACTCTTCTTTTTAACTGAAAAACTTTCTACTGATGAAGAAACTCGCACGTGAGAGCGTGAAAGTAACCCCTTAGTAACCTAAGCAGTGTTAAAGCAGTGCCTGGTTATGTACCGGTGTTGTCCTGATCTTGCAAGCGCTACTCACGCACACGAGTACATATGGGGATCAGGAATTAAGGACCTAGAAGCAGAACGCCACCTAAATTGAAAGGGGGCGGGGGCGGGGAAGCGAATCGTGGGTCAGTTCACCGCCAAAGTCACCCCTCCTGCGCCCATTACTTCCGAGGCCCGAGCAGCACACGCCGGG
>NW_010562620.1:0-21303 GCF_000687285.1 Phaethon lepturus
AATAGTAAGACCAGTTGTTCTCTGGGTACTCGGCCCCTTGCGCTGGAAGACCGGGAGCAGAAGGAAGCCTCCATAATCCAAGGGGAAGTGGTTAGCAACTTGCTACACCACTTAGACACAGACAGGTCTGTGGGGCCAGATGGGATCCACCCAAGGGTACTGAGGGAGCTGGGGCAGGTGCTCACCAAGCCACTTTCAATCATTTATAAGCATTCCTGGCTGTCCAGGGAGGTCCCAGTGGACTGGAGGTTAGCAAATGTGACGCCCATCTACAGGAAGGGCCGGAAGAAGGATCTGGGGAACTACAGGCCTGTCAGCCTGACTTTGGTGCCAGGAAGGTTACGGAGCAGATCATCTTGAGTGCTCTCATGCGGCACATACAGGATACCCAGGTGATCAGGCCCAGTCAGCGTGGGTTTATGAAAGTCAGGTCCTGCTTGACCAACCTAATCTCCTGTGACACAGTGACCTGCTTAGTGGATGGGGAAAAGCCTGTGGATGTTGTCTACCTAGACTTTAGTAGAGCCTTTGACACTGTTTCCCCCAGCATTCTCCTGGAGAAACTGACTGCTCATGGCTTAGATGCGTGTACTCTTTACTGCGTAAAAAACTGGCTGAATGGATGAGCCCAAAGAGTTGTGGTGAATGGAGTTAAATCCAGTTGGCGGCCGGTCACAGGTAGTGTTCCCCAGGGCTCAGCACAGGGGCCAGTTCTGTTTCCTATCTTTATTGATGATCTGGATGAGGGGATCGAGTGCTCCCTCAGTAAGTTTGCAGATGACACCAAGGCGGGCAGGAGTGTTGACCTACTTGAGGGTAGAAAGGCTCTGCAGAGGCATTTGGAGAGGCTGGATCAATGGGCTGAGGCCAGTTGCATGAGGTTCAGCAAGGTCAAGTGCCTGGTCCTGTGCTAGGGTCACAGCAACTACATGCAATGTTACAGGCTTGGGGAAGAGTGGCTGGAGAGCTGGCTGGCAGAAATGGAGCTGGTGGCACTGGTTGATAGCTGGCTGAAGATGAGCCAGCAGTGTGCCCAGGTGGCCAGGCAGGCCAAGAGCATCCTGGTCCGTATCAGAAATAGTGTGGCCAGCAGGAGTAGGGAAGTGATCGTCCCCCTGTACGTGGCACTGGTGAGGCCACGCCTCAAATACTGTGTTCAGTGTTGGGCCCTCACTACAAGAACAACGTTGAGGTGTTCGAGCATGTCCAAAGAAGGGCAACGAAGCTGGTGAGGGGTCTGGAGCACAAGTCTTCTGAGGAGCAGCTGAGGGAACTGGGGTTGTTTAGACTGGAAAAAAGGAGGCTGAGGTGAGACCTTGTTGCTCTTTACAACTACCTGAAAGGGGTTTGTGGTGCGGTGCGTTTTGGTCTCTTCTCCCAAGTAACCAGCGATAGGATGAGAGGAAATGGCCTCAAGTTGCACCAGGGGAGGTTTAGATTGGATGTTAGGAAAAATCTCTTCACTGCAAGGGTTGTCAAGCACTGGAACAGGCTGCCCAGGGAAGTGGTTGAGTCACCATCCCTGGTGACTTTAAATACCTGGAGGTATTTATAAGCCATGTAAATGTGGTGCTTAGGGACATGGTTTAGTGGTGGACTTGGCAGTGCTAGGTTAATGGTTGGACTCGATCTTAAAGGTCCTTTCCAACTTAAACAATTCTATGATTCTATATTATTGAGCATTGGATTTCAGAGAAGTACTGTTATTTCTTAAACTTTGTATATATTTTTAGTGGTTGGGGAAAAAGAAGATGATGTGGACCATAGGGAGGATTACTTTGAGCCTATTTCTCCTGATCGAACATCGATTCATCAAGAAAGCCAGTATTCTGATGATGGTGAAGTGGAGGAAGATCAACCAGAAGAAGGGGATGATGAAGATGACGTGGATGTTGAGGAGGAGGAGGAGGAGGAGGATGATGATGATGATGATGGGCAAACAGTAGAGAGTATTGCTGATGAAGAAGAGGAAGAGGAGGAGGAAGATGAAGATGAAGAGGAGGGTGAAGAGGAAGAAGAAGGTGAAGGTAAGTGAAGTTGTAAAAAAATTATGGGGAAAAAAAAAAAGTCAGGTTTATGAATTTTTGGTGGCAGTACTGTTGTGATGACTAGGTGTGAAGAGAGCTGGATCTTTTCTCTTTGTCACTGCACCATTGCCTGCCTTATTTATGGTTCTAACATCTCTCGAGTAGTATTTCACTGTGGAATATTCATTCTTTTATAGCAAATCTTCCTGTTCTTTTCTATAAATAGAGGAAAATAGATACAGCTTTTATAGGTGAGAACGAACATTTGATCTTGTTCTCTGTTTTGTTTAAAAATGGAAAGTGGTGAAAGAAATTATTTCTTAATTAAAAATCAAATAAATTTGTTTATGTAATAAAGTTAGTAGTCATCATCTTGTATTACTTATAGTTCCCACTCATGCCTGTGCAAAATTTCACGTTAGAAGTTTTATGATGGATATAATCACAGGAAGAAAATTGGACAATATTCATGTAGTATCCTAGTTAAACTTTTTGCTTATACATTCTTTTAAATGTCTCCGTTATTACATTAAACAATCTGTCAGCTGGGGCTTTCAGTTACATCTGGTGAGAGAAAGCTTTCTGTATGTTAGTGTATGGTTGTTCTCTAACCAGTAATATTTGTATTAAATAAATTATTACTTTTTTCTTTTGAGCAGATTCTCTGCAGTTATCAACTGGTTTATTCATAACTGAATTTATTTTGTAACTGAATCTTTTTAGGAGATGATGGATATGAGCAGATTTCAAGTGATGAGGATGGAATTGCTGATCTGGAACGTGAAACATTTAAGTATCCAAGCTTTGATATTGAATATACTCCTGAGGATCTGGCATCTGTGCCTCCTGTAACATATGAGCCTTTTGAAAGGGAGCTTGGACCTCTTCTATACTTCAGCTGCCCTTACAAGACTGTATTTGAAAACGAAGTTGGTAAAATAAAGGACCAAGACCCAGAAAAAGAAAATTCAGGGGCAGTGGAAGCCTCAGTTAAATTAACTGAACTGTTGGAATTATATCAAGAGGAAAGGGGTGCAAAGTGGGTCACTGCATTAGAAGAAGTTCCGAGTTTAATAGTAAAAGGATTGAGCTACCTGCAGGTGAAAGACACAAAGCAAGACTATATTACCCACCTAGTGGACTGGACCCTCCAAGCTTTAAACCTTCAGGTAGCTCTCAAACAGCCCATTGCTTTGAATGTCCGACAACTCAAAGCTGGGACAAAATTGGTATCATCGTTAGGGGAATGTGGGACTCAAGGAATAATGGCACTCTTGCAGGCAGGAGTTATTAATGTGTTATTTGAACTGTTGTTTGCAGATCATGTATCATCCTCCCTTAAACTTAATGCTTTTAAGGCTTTGGATAGTGTTATTAGTATGACTGAGGGTATGGAAATGTTTCTAAGAGGTGGTCTAGATGTAGATGAAAAAAGCGGTTATCAAAAACTCCTGGAACTCATACTGTTAGATCAGACTGTGAGAGTAGTTACTGCTGGTTCTGCAATTCTCCAGAAATGTCACTTCTATGAGATTCTGTCAGATATTAAAAAGGTGGTTGATCAGTTAGCAGAGAACACTCCTTCTCTTCCTAATCACACGGAGCCGGAACAGGACCAGGACTTGGCAGGACTTGAAAGAACCAACCAAGAATATGAGAATGATGTGGAGGCTCCAATGGACATGGATCATCTTTTGGAATCTTCTAACATAAGCGAAGGAGAGATGGAAAAACTTGTTAGTCTTCTTGAAGAAATCTTCCATTTGATGGAAACTGCTCCTCATACAATGATTCAGCCACCTGTGAAATCTTTCCCAACCATGGCACGTATTACAGGCCCTCCAGAAAGGGATGATCCCTACCCTGTCCTGTTCAGGTATGGCAGTTGCAAGTTCACTTTCTAGGGCATATTTCCTCTAGCTTGATATAGGTAATTTTCAGGGGTGACTTTGCTGACTAACACTTTTCTAGATGTTTCACTTCATAATTTATTGGAAGATTCTAGATTGTGCTTATAAAGTCTGAGAGAGTTTGATAGTTAATGTACCTGTTATTTTGTTGGCTTTCAATCAACCTAGCATGCATATAACAAGAAGTTTGCCTCTTGTTATTGCTGATACCATGCTAGCACTTCGGTCGCATTCATAGATCCTGACCAGTTGTGCTAGGTGCTGTACAAGTGCATACTTGAAAATTGTTGCAGACCTAGAGTGTTTTCCCTTTGTCTTGGAACACATCTGTGTGTATGGATGAAACAAGTCTGGAATACCTCGGTCTGTATGCCAAGGTGCCAAGATAGAAGCCAGCCCTGGTTAGAAGTCATGCAGTTGTGTCAGTGTAGCTCGCTGTTTCACAGCACAGGCAGAGGAGTTGAGGCCTGCCTGCTTTCAGCCGTTCAAAGGGTCTCATGGGTTATTTCTCTGCTAGCAAGTTTCTGCCTAGAAAGCATTTCACTAAATGCTAACATGTTTCTTTGATAGCAGCAGTGTAGGTCATGGCTTAATATAAGCATCTACATACAAAGAGTCTTCAAATGACATCCTACATCTGCTAAAAGCATTCATTTCTTAGTATATTTAAGTCATTTAAGGCAGCATTGATGGTGGTTCAGATACAGCAAATGTAATAAAATACAAAGTCTTATTTTGTTTGTAGCTAAGGTGAGGGTTTTTTTGGTGAGTTTTTTTGAGATTGGAACTTCATATTTAGGGATTTATTTCCTGTAAAATTATAGCAATTAATGTTTTTGAAGATGAAAATTTTGCACTACTTCATAATTAGTTATTATTTCTTATAGTCCACAGAGCAATAATTGCTGAAGCTAGGAGGTATGTAATTTTATATAATGTTATTATGCAGTGTTGACAGATGACTGTGATATTACTGATTATTTTCGTCTTTTTTTTTTTTTTTCCAGATATCTTCATAGTCACCATTTTTTGGAATGCATTACTTTGCTACTGTCTATTCCAGTGACAGGGGCACATCCAGGTGTGCTTCAAGCTGTACGAGATATATTGCGTTTCTTGGCACAGTCACAGAAGGGTCTTCTTTTCTTTATTTCCGAGTACGAAGCAACAAACTTGTTGATTAGAGCACTTTGTCAGTTTTCTGATCCGGATCAAGAGGAAGGTCTCCAATCAGATGGTGCCAATGAGGATGCTTTTGCCCTGTGGCTGCTGCATTCAACACAGACATTACAATGCATTTCAGAATTATTCTGCCACTTTCAGCGGTGCACAGCCAGTGAGGAGACTGACCATTCAGATCTGCTGGGAACACTTCACAACCTTTACTTGATTACCTTTAACCCTGTGGGAAGATCTGCTGTGGCTCATGTTTTCAGTCTGGAGAAAAATCTCCAAAGTCTTATTACTCTAATGGAGTACTATTCCAAAGAAGCTTTAGGGTAATTTATGCATTTATTTATATACTTTAGGTTTTTAGATTTTAGAAGTATCTTTTATAAATAATTCAGTAAAACTAAAATACTTTTTTCTTTTAGATCATATTTTTATTAAAAAAAAAAATGACTCGAGTAGAAGAACGTAGTAGAAAATCAGGCCTGTCATTTGTAATCAAGTACTTAATACTCAGAATCTGCATCCACAAAGGTGTTGTAATATAGGTCAGACTTTTGGCTATATGAAAAAATCAGTAAGTAGGCAGTTTTCATTCAAGCATAAAATTTGACCATGAAACAAACAAGAGATTTGACTGTGGAAACTGGACACTGCACACTTCTCTGGGATGGGAATCTCTCAGTTCTTTAAGTTCTTACAAATGTTTGTTGTGATCTAACCTGGCAAGCAGCTAAACAGCACACAGCCGTTTGCTCACTAACCCCTCCCAGGTGGGATGAGGGAGAGAATCAGGGGGAAAAAAAAAAAAATTCATGGGTTGAGATAAAGACAGTTTAATAGGACAGAAAAGGCGGGGGAAGAAATAATGATGATAAAAGTATATACAAAACAGGCGATGCACAATGCAGTTGCTCACCACCTGCTGACCGATGCCCAGCCAGTTCCTGAGCAGTGGTCCTCCCTGGCCAACTCCCGCAGTTTATATACTGAGCATGACACCGTATGGTATGGAATATCCCTTTGGCCAGCCTGGGTCATCTGTCCTGGCTGTGCCCCCTCTCAGATTCCTGTGCAACCCCTGCCTTCTTGCTGGCAGGCCAGCATGAGAAGCTAAACAGTCCTCAACTGCTTAGCAATAACTGCAAACAAAATGTTTTCAATGTTATTTTCATCCCAAATCCAAAACACAGCACTATACCAGCTGCTAGGAAGAAAAGTAACTCTATCCCAGCTGAAACCAGGACAGTGTTAAAAACCAGTCATTATTTTCTCTGGACAGGAAGTTTTACTACTTTAGGTAGCAGTGCTTTTAAAACAGGATTTATAAACCAAAGTTACAGAAAAAAATTTGTGTGCTGCTTGACTCACTCTCATCTTTTGTGGATGCTGAAATATGAAGTCAACGTAAAAGAAAGCTTTCACTTTTGAAAAAGCATAGGAGAAAATTGGGTGGGGTTTTTTTTGTTGATAATTATATGGGGCAATCCTTAGGGAAGGTAAAAGTTGTGTAGGCAGACTTTTAGGGGTCAAGGAATGAAAATTTAACAGATAACCAGTTGTATTAGCTGAGATCTAAAGAAAATCCTTGTTGTTGTTTCAGAGACTCAAAGTCTAAGAAATCAGTTGCTTATAATTATGCTTGCATCCTTGTTTTGCTGGTGGTTCAGTCTTCCAGTGATGTCCAAATGCTGGAACAGCACTCAGCGCCTTTGCTGAAGCTTTGTAAAGCAGATGAAAATAACACCAAATTGCAAGGTATGGTATGTGTCATTATCAGCTGAATTGTTTGAAAGTATAGAAGAAACCTTTTATATGTGGGTAATTGGTGCTTCACAATCATCTGGTTTGGATAATATGTATAATGAAATTCCTTTTCCAGCTGCATCTGATTAGTTGAGTCACTGAGATAATGTGTAATTTGTTTCCTGTTAATGAGAGTTAAATAGGAAATTCTTTATAGCTAAATTATTTGACAAGTAATATTAACTACCATGGATTTTGGATAATTAGATGAAGTTTGGAATTATTTCTGTGTGGAAAATAGGAGAGCAAATTTTAGTAAAAAAGGACTAACTAGTGAGTGAGCTGACTTATTTTTGTTGTTCCCTTTAGTGATGTAGCCTTATAGGGTCTTTATATACTATACCAATAAATTAATCCTGGGACTGTTTTCTTGGCACCTTGGCCAAGTGGCATGGAATGTTAATAACCATTAACTTAATAATAACCATGTTACCTGGTTATTATATTTTTTGACCTCTAGACTGTGTCTTGGTATGTTCCCTGAGTGTTGACTCACAGATCAGGCCCAGGTCCTTTGGAAAAAGCCTGCTGGGGACTATTCTGATACCTGAATGTTGAAACTCTGATGTCCAGAGTTGTGCTCTGCACTGCTTAACTGACTCATGTAGACATACCAGTAATTTCTTCCAAAGCTTAAATGTACTCCTCTGCCATGCTTTTATTTCTTTGCTCCTCACCTGATCATCAGATAATTTCATGAGGAGCGGGGCTGGTTTATTAAACCAAATCATGAAATCAGCCTGAGAATTAGTTGTCAAGTCATATCCAGTCGACCTTTGAACCTTCAGATTCTTCTAAATATTTTCAGGACCAATGGGTTTTAAAACTTTAAATCTCTTGTTCCCCAAAATTAGGACTTTCAGGTTATTCTGGACTGAGGGAGAGATTATTAATCTGTAAGGACTTCCAGAGTGAGTATGTGTTACTGGTGCAGAGATTAGCTCCATTTGGGCATTTAATAGGAGTTTTGGATTCAGTTTGTAATAACCTTATGTACATTAAGGGGAATGTGCTTTGTTCCTTCCCCTTATTGGCTTGTTCTTTAGCTGACAGTGGGATGCTTACTGTCTTTTATAAAATATGTTTAATTACAAATAATACAGAAAATAAGATGAAAATTATTTGAGTGTTCGGGTTGACTTGAGCCAAATTTTGTTGGTGTACATGAGGTGTATTGCCTGTTCTGAAGTCTTATTTATGTTGATGCTCTTCAGCTGGCTACAGCTGCAATGTATGCCTCAAAAATTTCACACTTGGCCTTAGTACCTGTTGTATAAATCAAGTACATTTTTATTGAAAAAATTTTTATGTTCATAAATGCACTGACAAGTTACTTGATTAAGTCTTTTTTTTTTTGTCCCCCAGAGCTCAGCAAGTGGCTTGAACCTTTGAAAAATCTTAGATTTGAAATAAATTGTATTCCAAATCTCATTGAATATATCAAACAGGTTAGTAAAATACAGATAGATACTATCTTTTAATTATACTCTATAAGTTTAGACCTTTTGTAGTTTGATATTTTATCTTAGGTATTTACTAATGTATGATATTTAAAAATATATACTATTATCCAAAATAGGTGTTTCTATTAAAGCTTATGATCTAGGCCAGGTCTTGCACTCAGTTATATTTATTGAAACAAAATCTAAGGTAACTACATGATGCAAAGATCCAACTATTTAAATCTTCTAACTTCCCATAAAAAAAGCAAACAATGCAAACATTGACCCTCCTTTGTTTTGCTTCTCCCATATTTGTGACTGCTTTCCAAAAGGTGGAATAACTGAACTTAAATTTTGTGGAATACTTACCGTAACTAAATACAGAATTTGACTACTAAGCTAGTGATATACTTGTTGTAAAGTCTTCCTTGTAATATGGGTTCTTTTTTTTTTCCTTCGCCTCCCACCCCCACAAAAAGAATATTGACAGTTTGATGACCCCAGATGGAGTTGGTCTTCCTACTGCACTTCGTGTTCTTTGTCATGTTGCATGTCCACCGCCTCTGGTAGAAGGTATGGTTAATATATTTGCACTGCTTAACATAGAAATCTTAGTTTTTCCAAGTCTTCTACTTAAACATGTCTAAAGTGTAACTGTGATCGCCCAGGAGAAATTAGACATACAGAAATGTTATTTCTTTTCCATGCAGGTCAACAGAAGGACCTTAAATGGAATCTTGCAGTTATTCAGCTCTTTTCTTCTGAGGGAATGGACACCTTTATCCGGGTATTACAGAAGTTGAACAGCATACTTATTCAGCCTTGGCGACTCCATGTCAACATGGGCACCACACTTCACAGAGTCACTACTGTTTCTATGGCACGCTGTACACTTACTCTCCTTAAAACAATGCTGACAGAACTCCTGAGGGGTGGATCCTTTGAATTCAAAGACATGCGTGTTCCATCAGCACTTGTTTCTTTACATATGCTCCTTTGTTCTATTCCTCTCTCAGGCCGCTTAGATAGCGATGAACAAAAAATTCAGAATGACATTGTTGATATCTTACTGACTTTTACACAAGGTGTTAATGAAAAACTTACCATTTCTGAAGAAACTTTGGCAAACAATACTTGGTCTTTAATGCTGAAGGAAGTTCTCTCTTCAATTTTGAGAATTCCCGAAGGCTTTTTCTCTGGACTTATACTGCTTTCAGAATTGTTGCCTCTTCCACTGCCCATGCAGACAACTCAGGTATAATTTAGATATTTTAGTTTTTCAAGAATTTTAATTATGGCTAACCCTTAGACCATTTTCGTAGCTATGGAAAAAACAGATATGTTTTACATACAACAGGATGAATTAAAGGTTCTGTAAAGTATTTGTATTCATATGGATTCTTTGAAGGTACTTCTTTTTCATCGGAAACAAAATTGTTATTATTTGGAGCACCTTTTTAAATCAGCAGTCATATGTTGTTTTTTTTGCCCCTTGTGAAATTCTCTCGACTCCCATTCTGTTACTTAAATGGTTGACTGCGAAACCTTTGAATTTAATCGTGAATGCCAAACTCTCAATATATTGAGGCTGTCCTTTCTTTTGGCATGGATCTTGAATTTGTGATCTTTAATGAGTAAGCATAAAAGGTGTGTGACAACCCATGCTCCCGAAGGAATACCTAATTTGCTGGAATCATGCCCTGTCATTCAGTGATAATAATGAAAATGGCATTCCATGTTTTTGATGAGGACATTATTAGTACTTAGTCATTGTTTATACCTTGTGATAGAGTTCAGGTTTTATGATAAAAGTTGAAAGGAAAAACCTTGTGTCCTTCTGTTCCTGCAGGTAATTGAACCACATGACATTTCAGTGGCACTCAACACCAGGAAGCTGTGGAGTATGCATCTTCATGTTCAGGCCAAACTGATACAGGAGATAGTTCGGTCTTTCTCCGGTTCATCTTGCCAGCCTATTCAGCATATGTTGAGACGTATCTGTGTTCAGTTGTGTGACTTGGCTTCACCTACTGCTCTTCTTATCATGAGGACTGTATTGGATCTGATAGTAGAAGACCTACAAAGGTATCTTTGTTTTCTATTGCAAAGATTTCTTTAATGAACTGTTAAATTCACCTTGGTTCTGTGCAGTAGATTTAGCAGGAGGAAAATACAGAAGTATTACTTACCCATTATGAACTGAATGAATTCTCAGTTTGGTGCTATACATTGTATCCTGACAACGCTTAGTGTTGTGAAGGAACCATCTTGTGCTTTTAAGTTTTGGTGTAGGATGGTTTCACGTTGTATGCTTATGGTAAGTATTTTAGGAAGATTTTCTTCAGGCTGTCCCTACAAAGCCTTATCTCATCTGTGAAGTGCTTCTGAAGCATCTGATATAAATAAGAAAAGTAGGCCAGTAAAGTTTGCTATACTGGGATTTGCATACCAAGAGGAAAATGTGTAGGTGTTTGTAAGATGGAGGAAGTTGAATACTACAAATTCAGAGTGTTTTGAAACAATGAGTACTGTTTATTTAAAAGCATAATTATCCACATAGAATTAAATACTGTTTGTATAAAAGCATATTTATCCGTATACAGTTAGATGCCCTATAGTATGTTAAATGCATAGTAGATTAGTTAATTTACCATGCAACCAGAAGTCATTTAGTGAAAGTTGAGCTATTTTCAAAAAGTAAATGAAACTGTAAGTTTAAGTATGTAAACTAAGTATTTTTTTCAAATACAGAATTATGACCTCTGTAATGGTTGTTTTAAAGTGATCTAAAAAACTACAAAACCACCTTTTTTCAAAGTGCCTTGCTATCCTTTCAGCAACACAGAAGATAAAGAGAAACAGTACACTGGACAGACCACTCGATTGCTTGCTTTATTGGATGCCCTGGCTTCACATAAAGCTTGTAAATTGGCTATTTTGCATCTTATCAATGGAACTACCAAAGGTGATGAAAAGTATGCAGAGGTTTTCCAGGAGCTCTTGGCTTTGATGCGATCAGCTGGGGACAATGTCACTCATCAACAGTGTGCTGAATATGTAACTTCCCTTTTGCAGTCCCTCTGTGATCAGGTATTTTTTATATTTAATGCATGGTATGTATTGATAATTGTAGGAGACAAATTAAATGAGGTTATTTCTTAGGTGCCTGCTTTTTTCCAAAAGAAAAAAAAATAAACCTTGTTAAAACACAAAAAGAAAAAAGTCTATGGTTGGCTGCTTTGGCAGACTTGCTGTCTTGTTGCTCTTGAATGTAAATCTTTTCATTTGATGATATCTCTTTTGCATTATGTGCACTATTCTGGTAGCTCATTAGAGGCCAAAAACTGAATGGCACAAAGATTGACTGTCCCCTCAGCTGAGAGGGATGCCGTTTCTCCCTATGGGCCACTGGCAAAACTTGTGTCGTCACTATTCACCTCTTACCTAGCTGAATAAATATGTACCTCTTAGTTGTCTAACGGAAACCTATTAAAAATGTATCCCAAATATAAAGATATACATGATATGCTGCTACTATAAAACTCCACCGTTAAAAAAAAAAAAAGGCATAAGCTACTAGAGCAAGGAAAAAACGTTATCTGGAAACTGGTTCATAGACTAGCCCGAGTAGTTTCTCATTAGTTGTGTGCATAGATTTGCAGTCATTATTTGTCTTACTAGTTGCATGTATTTATTTGCTTTAATGCTTACCCACTTATGCAAAAGACATTTGGGCATTGTTGTTCAGTACAGATTAATCATCCATTTGCATATAAACAAGAGCTCTTTGCCCATGCAAATTCATTGTGAAAGTCAGTCTTGGTTTATTTTATGTAAAATGGGGAGGGGGCAGTAGATCTTAAAATTCCTAGGTGGTGTCTGCAGCCTCTTAATTTTCATAGAACCACAGAATCATAGAATATCTCCAGCTGGAAGGGACCCATAATGATCATTGAGTCCAACTCCCTGCTCCACGTGGGACTACCTAAAACTAAACCATGTGACTAAGGGCGTCATCCAGAGGCTCCCTGAAATCTGACAGGCTTGGTGCCATTACCACTTCCCTGGGCAGCCTGTTCCAGTGACTGACCACCCTCTGTGAAGAACTATGTCCTAATGTCCAACCTGAACTTCACCGGGCACAGCTTCATTCCATTTCCTCATGTCCTATTGCTGGTCACCAGAGAGGAGGTTAGCACCTCTCCCTCCACTGCTCCTCTTGAGGAAGGTGTAGGCTGCAGTGAGGCCTCGCTCAGCCTTCTCTTCTCCAAGCTGAACAAACCAAGTGACCTCAGCTGCTCCTCGTATTTCGATGAATGTTTTGAGATTAAGGGACTTTTTAACTACCTAGGCAAGAAACTGTATGCATATTATCCCATGACTGTTTGGCTTTTAGTTGTGGCTCTGCTATCACATTTTCACACTTTGAAACTTTTATGATTTTAAAAATCAATAATGGTTTGTAACCCTTAACCCAAATTAAAAAGGATACTCTGGATTAGTATTTTACTCATCAGTAATAACTGAAATAGTAGAATAAGGTGATAAAGGGGTAGTGAAAGAATCTAGTGCTTCTGACTTAATGTATGGCTTATACTTATTGCTGGTATACAGAATGCATTTTTTACTATGTGTATAATAATCACTTTTTTTCTAGGATATTGCACTCATTTTACCAAGCTCATCAGAAGGCTCTGTGTCTGAATCGGAGCAGCTTTCCAACTCCTTACCAAACAAAGAGCTGATGCCCTTAATTTGTGACTGTCTGATGGAAACATTAACTAATTCTGAGAGCAGTTACAGTTGTCTGCTGACATGTATCCGAACAATGATGTTTCTTACAGAGCATGACTATGGCTTCTATCACTTAAAGAGGTATGGTATTTTAAGATATCACTGACAACTTAAAATTATTTAAAAACTTTGGCAATGTAAAATAATTTCCTACTTGTCTAGTAGGAAATGTTGAGGATAAGGCACCTGAACTCTCATTTCTCTTTGGGGCTTCAGTGTTTTACTCAGTATTTTGGTCTTCCAAATCTTGAGATTTTACCTCTGAATCATTTCTGTACTGTGCACACAGGAGCACTTTCTTTCAAGAAACAAAACAAGCATTGAAAAAAGGTTTGTACACTGTTTCCCCACTCCAAGGCTGGAGGAGTAGAACGAGATCTAGTGCTTGTGTCCTTCCCTTTTGTGTCACTCAGTAGTTGGAGCTCTCATCTGGGACACTGGAGAGCTGTCTGTCAATCCCTCTGTTTTAAGGTGATTCAGTTTGCACTTGTCCAGAGTATTCTGACCTTATCATAGACTCATAGAATATTTTGGGTTGGAAGGGGCCCTTAAAGGTCATCTAGTCCAACCCCCCTGCAGTGAGCAGGGACATCTTCAACTAGAGCAGGTTGCTCAGAGCCCCATCCAACCTGACCTGGAATGTTTCCAGGGATGGCCCATCTACCACGTCTCTGGGCAACCTGTGCCAGGGTTTCACCACCCTCATTGTGAAAAACTGCTTGCCTAGATCTAGTAATCTTCCCTCTTTTCGTTTAAAACCATTACCCCTTGTCCTATCACAACAGGCCCTGCTAAAAAGTCTGTCCCCATCTTTCATAGCAGCCCCCTTTAAGTACTGTAAAGCTGCAATAAGGTCTCCCTGGAGCCTTTTCTTCTCCAGGCTGAACAACCCCAACTCTCAGACTGTCCCCATAGGAGAGGTGTTCCAGCCCTCCGATCATTTTGGTGGCGCTCCTCTGGACCCGCTCCACCAGGTCCATGTCTTTCCTGTGCTGAGTGTTCCAGAGCTGGACGCAGGACTCCAGGTGGGGTCTCACCAGAGTGGAGTAGAGGGGCAGAATCACAGAATCATTAAGGTTGAAAAAGACCTTTAAGATCATGAAGTCCAACCATCAACCCAATACCACCATGCCCACTAAACCATGTCCTGAAGTGCCACGTCCACACGTTTTTTGAACACTTCCAGTGATGGTGACTCTACCATCTCCCTGGGCAGCCTGTTCCAATGCTTGACTACTTCTCTGTAATGAAATTTTTCCTAATATCAAGTCTAAACCTCCCCTGGTGCAACTTGAGGCCATTTCCTCTTGTCCTATCGCTCGTTACTTGGGAGAAGAGACCAACACCCACCTTGCCACAACCCCCTTTCAGGTAGTTGTAGAGAGCGGTAAGGTCTCCCCTCAGCCTCCTCCAGACTGAAAAACCCCAATTCCCTCAACTGCTCCTCAGAAGACTTGTTCTCCAGACCCCTCACCAGCTTTGTTGCCCTTCTTTGGACATGCTCCAGCACCTCAGCGTCCTTCTTGTAGTGAGGGGCCCAAAACTGAACACAGGATTCGAGGTGTGACCTCACCAGTGCCGAGTACAGGGGCACAATCACTTCCCTACTCCTGCTGGCCACACTATTTCTGATACAGGCCAGGACGCTGTTGGCCGCCTTGGCCACCTGGACACACTGCTGGCTCATGTTCAGCTGGCTATCAACCAGCATCCCCAGGACCCTTTCCACCAGGCAGCTCTCCAGCCACTCCTCCCCCAGCCTGTAGCGTTGCATGGGGTTGTTGTGACCGACGTGCAGGATCCAGCACTTGGCCTTATTAAACCTCATACAGTTGGCCTCTGCCCATTGATCCAGCCTGTCCAGGTCCCTTTGCAGAGCCCTCCTACCCTCCAGCAGATGAACACTCCCACCCAACTTGGTGTGGTCTGTAAACTTAACATTGTAACAGCAAGCATGATCCTGCTTGTGCAGGCAAATATTTCTGCACACCTGTCTCTCTTGCACCGAAGGTGAAAATGTAATTTCTTGCAGGTTTTAGAGGTATTGCTGTATATGTGCGGTCTGAAATATCTGCAGGCAGCACTGGTGAGAGCAACAGTCTAGTACAGAGAAAATAACAAAGATCCTGCTTCATAATCAAAACCTAACCTAATTGTAAAATTTACCAAATTTATTTTGCATGTATGTTGTTTAATTACAACAAGTTACAGTGGAATAGTCATAATGTATGCACTAATAAAGTATTGTTTCTCTTTTCATTATGAAAACAGCGCGCTCAGAAAACACACCAGTGCTTTGTATACTGTATTAAAGCGAGTAATAACTAGTTTTAGCAAAGACACAGGTGAACTGGCCTCTTCTTTTTTGGATTTTATGCGACAGATTCTAAACTCCGATACACTGGTAAGTGAATATGTATTGAATACTTACACAAACTCAGCTGCATTTCTCTGATATCTGCAGTGTGAGATATGTTTAGGAGCAATTATTTCAAGAAGCAGTTGACTATGCAGATTGCAGTGTAAGGCTTTTCCATGTCAGTAGTGTTAGTGCCATCTTTAGTTTTTAATGAAATCTGTGAAAGCTGAGCAGAATATATGTTTAGTAAATAAGAGTGTTTTTCAGTAGGAAGAACAGCATATTGATTCATATTGATTTCCTAAGCGAATAGCATGCTATTGTGTCCAGGTTTTAGATTCATGGCATCCTGTTAGAGAGTTGCTGTGTTGATACGTAGTATAGGAAGGAATATAAAATATTTGTTAATTCTCTGGTACAAACCTCAGCTTATATAGGAAAGAGTTGCAATCATTTTGATGCAGCATCTAAACTTGGCCACTGAAATGTACTTTATTAAATATTTTTTCATAATATGTTTTTAGATAAAGAGATCATTCTTGTTTTGCAAGATTTGCTCTAATGTACGTTTGAATTCTAAGTGGTTTGCAGCCCAGAAGTGAATATTTATGTGTATTTACTTCCCACTTACCAAATATTTCAGGGATGTTGTGGAGATGATGGAAGCCTTATGGAAACAGATGGATCTCATCCAGGCAGAACACTGGGTCTAACTACTGCAGAGTTAAAACATCTCCTGCAGAACAAAGAAGAAACCCCAGAAAACCTGCTGCTTGATCTGGAGAAACATGTTATGGTAAAAGAATTTAAATAATCAAGTTGATGTTGCAGTCTTGTATTTGAACATGTTTTTAAAACAATATAGACTATCTTCTTGATGGGAAGCGTGTGCAATTCTATGGCATGCCTCGTGGAATTGGTAATAGCTGTTGCCATTGTTTTAATACTGATGTCCAACGTCACTTATTCCGATGCGGGATGGATGCTGACTTTGTATCATGGTAATGCTAAGAAGTTTCGGTTAGGATTGGTATTACCTTGTGTTGAGAGTATTTGCACACCATAGAGCATTGGCAGTTAAGAGGTGGTGAAAGGCAGCAAATGCATACAACAGAGAGATGGGTAGTGGTGTAGTAGATTGTTAACGTAATAAGCAACAGGAGCCACTGCTTAGCAGTGGCTTGATGTTACTGGGGATCAGTAACAAGTGGAATACCCAGGAGTCAGTATGGATGTTGGATTTTTTTCATCAGGGACCTGAACAATGGATACATCTTCAGTGAATTTGTGTATGACAGTAAGCTGGGGGAGCGACTAATGTGACAAACAGCAAAGCCTCAAGGGAGGGACTTCAATAAACTTTTTAGGACTGGTTTAGCAGAAAGCTTGTGTGGTTCATTAAGAAGAATGCGACGTTTTGCAGTGAGAGCAGGATAACCCCATGCCTTGATGTGAGCTGGGCTGAAAACGACCAGGTAGTTATGGTGGATGTTAGGTTGAACATGGGCCAACAGTGCATGGTCACTACAAATGAGGCAGACTGTGTTCTCAGCTATCCTGGAAGGAGCATGGTCAGCTAATCAAGGAACTTTACTGCCTCCCTCCATGGGATGCTGGTGAGCTCTCATGTGGAGTGCTGCATTCGCCTTTGGCCAGCTTTGCCTTCTCGCCAGTTCTAGAGAGACCTAGGGAAACTGAAGAGGGTTCTACCAAGGTGGTCAGGGACCTAGAGCTCATGTGCTACAGAGAGAGGAGGAGGAAGCCGGGCTTGTTTAGCTTGGTGAAGAGGGCTAAGGAGCTATCTCTGAGCTACTTACAGCTGTTCGGGGGATAGTAACAAAGGTGGTGGAATCAAACTCCTTCCAGTAATTCCAGATGATAAAACAAGAGGCAATGGCCCCAGATTCTGGCTTTAGAGATTCAGGTTGACATTAGCAAAAAAAAAAATCGGAGAGAGAGAAATGGAGCAGTTGAACAGGTTGCTCAGAGTGGTTATGGGCTCTCTGTCACTGAAGCTTTAAGACGCGGCTAGATAAAGTTATGGCTGACCTGATCTGGTCTTGATGATAGTCCGGCTTCAAGTAGGGGGGATTGAACTAGAGGACATGTAGAATTCAGTGCATCCAACGTTTCTGTGATTCTAATCGCAAACTTAACTCTAATGTTCAAATCTAACCCTACATTGATGGCAGCCGTGCAATAGATGGCTGGTTTAGAAGAGCCTGTAAAACAGCTGCTCCACAGCCTATTGGTCACAAAGACCCTTCCAGTGCTGTACTCCCTCCTGTCCCTCTCCTGGCTGTCTACATCTGTGGTAAAAGATAAAAGGTCTAACTGTGCTGAAGGAGAAATAGCAGACACGTAGGATGTTGGAATGCTCTAGCAGGGAGCTTGTTAAGTAAAACCTGGACTGATGCCTTCTTTGGGACTATGTTATAGAGGTTATTGCATCAACTGGAATGTGCATGTGGTGACATGGTTTGTTTTACAGCATACTGAGGAGCTCTCTGCTGTTGTTTCTTTACTTGGGTCTGTTAGTTTCACTATTTGTGGATGGATAGACTGTTTTGTGTAGTACCCCCCCTTTTATTTTTTTAATTCACAAAAGTATATTTCCTTCTCTGAGGAGGGTAAAAAGTCCTGACTTGTGCTGTGTTGACTTAGGATCGTTCTAAGGAAGATGATGGCCTTGAATCCTTACTGGACAACATCGTTGGAGTGAGGCAATTGTTGGAATCAGCAGGTGATTCTTGTCCGCTGAGTGACCAAGATGTAGAGCCTGTTCTTTCTGCACCAGACTCTCTTCAGAATTTGTTTAACAACAGGTAAAACGGTTAACTGTGTGAGCATACTACCTCTGATTTACTTAAGAAAATGCAATAATTTGCGCATGAGTATTTTACAAACGGAATCTAAACAGCACTGTTGTCACTACTACCTACTAGTCCCACTGTATTTAATTTCAGGCAAGTGTCAAGGGTAAGGCAGCAGCATTCACCCCAGGTTCTGTAATGCTGCGTATGCTTGCAGTTGGTTGTAGTTAGTAACCAAATAGGCATTTGGCATTGTTTTGTTGCAGGACTACATACGTGTTGGCAGACGTGATGGATGACCAGCTGAAGTCCATGTGGTTCTCACCTTTTCAGGCTGAAGAAATAGACACTGATCTGGATATGGTAAAAGGCTTCATTAACATAACTGAAGTGGATTTCAAAATGAGGGTTAACCTGAGCTCGTAGCATCAGAAATTCATATGGCCAAACAGTTTGTTTTCCTGAGCTCACCCTTGTAAATTGACCCAGATACAAGAGTTAGCAAATGCCTTCAGGTTCACTCAAAAGCAGCCACAAAATTAGCACTTTCTGCAGTGCTCTAACGCAGAAGTCAGCTCCTTTAGAGGAACAGTTGTGTCAGTCCTACCTGCTTTTGCATTGCTGCTGGGGCTTTTCATCAGTTTGTGTTAAACGTAGACAAAGAATGTGATCTATTTTCTTTTCCTTGCTTGTCTTCTGTCATTGCAGTAATCTCCAAAGAGCCTGATAGCTACACTTTTTTTAAAAAAACCTTTGCTCTGATGTGACAGAAGTGGGAAAAATGGCACTACTAAATGGAACTAGTTGCACAGAAACTTTTTGCAGTATTTGAAACTTGATTTTATAATCTAAACTTTAAATGTCATTTTGAAAAATATACAATAACATCCTTTTTTTATAATGCTAAGAAATTGGCAGTGTCTTAACTTATGTGAGAAATAATCAGTTTCTGTTGACTTCATTGCGTTCATTCTTTTTTAGTTTTACTCTTTTTTTTAATTTACAGGCAAAGATACTTGTGTGTTAATTTCTTAAGCAAAACCAAAACTGTTGATTCCTGTATAAAAGCAAAATTAATAAATTTATAGGACTGTAGCTTAAGCAAGAGTGCCTCACTGTAGGTCATTTAGTGACAAGACAGGTGTTCATACTTGAAAGCTATGCCCTTGACTTTGTTGAGATTCAGAACCATCAAGACAATTTTGTTGCAGCTCTGCTGCTTTTTTGTTTTGTTACTGCTGCTTTTCATTTTGAGCCACACTACTGCATTAAAAGGTAGATGATGGAGCTTTTTTGCTCTAGTAGAATGACCCTAGCTGAATCTCATTCATCCTGGTGCAACATGTTTTCTTCTTCAGTGGTGCTAGTGATGATTGTGATAAAACTAAACCCTATCATTGCAGGTAAAAGTTGACCTAATTGAACTGTCAGAGAAGGGCTGCAGTGACTTTGACTTGCAAGCTGAACTGGAGAGGTCATTTTTGTCAGAACCATCATCTCCTGGCCGCACAAAAACCACAAAAGGGTTCAAACTCGGCAAGCACAAGCATGAGACCTTCATAACTTCAAGGTAAGATGAGTTTAATGAGTGAAGAGTTAGTGTGTTCAGCACTGATTTGTGTATTCTCAAAATGTCAAATACCTTTCAAATTGCATCTCCAATATGGAGAATGCCTGACACTAAGTAAATCACGGTTTGTCATGACAGTGGAAAATCTGAGTACATAGAACCTGCAAAGAGAGCTCATGTTGTGCCACCACCAAGAGGAAGAGGCAGAGGAGGATTTGGACAAGGAATTCGACCACATGATATCTTCCGTCAGCGGAAACAGAATACAAGCAGGCCACCCTCCATGCATGTGGATGATTTTGTTGCTGCAGAGAGCAAAGAAGTAGTTGCTCCAGATGGGATACCACCAGCTAAAAGGCCACCAAAAGTGTCACAGAAGATTTCTTCACGTGGTGGGTTCTCAGGGAATCGTGGCGGACGAGGAGCTTTTCACAGTCAGAACAGGTTCTTTACACCACCTGCTTCAAAAGGTATGTTGTTTCTTGTATTAGAATTGGAGTAAGTGAATGCTAAAAATGCTTCAGTAACACTAACCCAATTTACTACCAGTTAATCATCCCTGGTGTGAGATGTTCCTGAAGCAGTGTTGCTGAAATAAGTTGTTTAGCACTAGAAAAGATTCTCTCGAGTGCTGTGGAATTGAAACAAGGCTGTGAATTCCTGTGTTGTCTCTCTGTCCCTCTCTTTTACAAAAGGAGTTAGCTGTTTTCTTTTAGCAACTGTTGGTGTGCTTCAGATGTGCAGTCAGAAAAATAAAAAGCCCCCTCTACCATGTGACAGGTAGTTCCTTAAATCAAGCATCACAATACAGGAAGATCCTGACAAGAATAAGATGCAATTTTCAGTGAACCTGGATGTTCTAGCTACAGAGTGTTAAATTTCTTTCATATATGGACAAGACTGCATTCCTTTCCCTTCCATCCCATCATTAGGGCAAGTCCTTGCATAGTAGAAACAGAAAATACTTCCATTTGCTAAGTTATAAATACTAGGATTTACTTTACCACAAAGCCTTAAAGTATAGGCATCTATCTTAATACACTAGATAATGTGGATTCTTTTAAACTTGAGTTCATATCTGAAAAATAGGTATTTTCCCCTGATTCTGTGTATGATATGGTAACTTGTAGACTTTGAGTTAGACTACTGAGGGTACCTTTATCTATTTGAATTATGTAAATATTATGCTTACCACCCTGATTATTGTGAAGATTGAAATGAAAAAAAAAAATTGTTTGCTTAACGGTGCATGGGTTTTTCTCTCCCTATCTAGGAAATTACAGTCGTCGTGAAGGCGCTCGAGGCTCAAGTTGGAGTGCACAGAGTACGCCCAGGGGAACCTACAATGACAGTAGAGGCGGCCAAAGCAATTTTAACAGGGGTCCACTGCCACCATTGAGACCATTAAGTTC
>NW_010562620.1:21334-41019 GCF_000687285.1 Phaethon lepturus
GGTATTCATATGGGCATCGAACTATAGAAAATTCCTTGAATTTCATTTTTGCTTTACAAATGAAACCATGCAAGGATGCTGCAGACACCTTGAAATTCAGCAAATGTTTTAAGCATATATGAACAGTTGTCACTGAGACTGTGTCAAATACATGCTTTCATATGAACTGCCCTGTAATCCATAAAACTTGCTGAATTGAACACTTGATCGCAGAGTCTTAATTTTGCATTCAGATTTTTGCAATTCAGTTGTCTTCATACCTACATGGTAATTATAGAGCAAATCAAAGCAAAAATGCTTGCCTAAAAGAAAAGTGAAAATTAAAAGGAGAAAACAGATCCCGTTTGTGTCTCATCTTGTTTTTGTTTCTTAAGCTTTCACAGCAGCTACTACGCCTAGGGCTTTTTTTTTTTTTTTTTTTTCCAACTGAGTATACTTTTCTTTGCTTTAAGGCTACCGACCGAGTCCTCGCGATCGTGCTTCCAGAGGCCGCGGAGGAATTGGACCGTCTTGGACAAGTGCTAATAGTAGTAGCAGTGGTGGCTCAAGAGGAAAGTTTGTTAGTGGAGGCAGTGGAAGAGGTCGTCATGTACGTTCCTTCACACGATAAAATGAGACCTAATGGAACAGCCCAACCATGGGGACTTCTGTGAAGATGACAAAGAAAGCAGCGGCACTGAAGGACCAATTCAGAGTTACTGGTATCTGGAGGACACCAAGAGAATATTTTTGTCTGAAGAAAAGTTTTTGTTTGATACAAGACTTGAGATTTCAATAAAATTCAAGACTTTTTGTGTACAATTGTAAATTTTTTGTTCCTTTTGAACGAATGTTTTAATTTTTTTGTGGACTTCAGTAGATAATACTCAGTAAAGAACCTCTTTGAGTTAAGACTTGAAGGACTTCTAAAATATTCATTGTGCCAAAAGAAAGGTACAGGTGTTTTGTGTGTGACTTGTTACTGCAGGAAAACTAAGAAAAAATACATATGTAAGGCAATTGTAGTTTTTTCTCTCAGGTTTAGAGCCACTAGCCTGTTGGGGTTTTTTTTTGGTTGGGTTTTCTTTTTTTTTTTTAGCCAGTCTGAGTTATTAATGAATGAGGTCCATCTGACAGCAGTTGGAGTAGCAAGTGATAGAAGATTGAAATTAATTAATCTGTGAAAGAATAAAAATGTAAACGTAATTTATGTAGCTTTTGTTGTACATCTTTGGTAATGTGATTAGACCCCTAAATGAGAACCCACACTGGTTAAAATTAGTAGAAAATCTGTTACTGACTTCAGGGAGAATAAGATAACATTCTAGCATTTACTTTACAAGTCCAGCTCATCCATTAGGAGCACAAGACTTTACTTCATTGGAACACAGAGTATGCTGCGAAGTTAAAAGGCAAGATACCTCTACCCTTAGAGAGCCTGGGGTTAATTAGTTGCCTGCCTCTCTGCTGACTTACATGGTTGAGGAGAAGGCAGAGAGACACGTGTATAAACTCAGCAACCACATAGTGAAGCAGTAATGATAAACCTTCCCTTTGAACAGATGGTTTGGATTTTTGTTTCTGCAGTAGACTGAGAGACAGTGCAAAAAAGAAAAACTTTGAGAAGTAGGAATTCATAAAGACTACCACTAGATTAAATTCTAAATTTATTTTCATATTGAGGTCAGTGATTGAAGTAAGCTTTTTACATGTTTGCATTCCTTTGGACTCCATGGGGTGTCATAGAATTAACTGATCCTCAGTAGCCTTTCATTGCATTTTTTGGATGGGGTGAGGAGTGGTAGCTTTTTCTAAAGGCCATATACAATTTTTATAAATGAGCTCCACTGTCAGACTTGGCTGAGCTCGATTTTCACTTCTGATTTGCTCTCTTGACATTACAAAAGTGCTACAAAGAGGTCTTCATCTACTTAAATAAGGCCCACTTGTAATGTTCTTGTTTTACCTGATGTTAACTTTGGACAGCTCATCTGCCTAGACTCATAAACGTTAACACCCTATTTTAAGTGTTTCTGAAGTATAATAATACTTTAAATTGAATTTTTTTTAGCTTTATACTGCCTGGCTAAATTAAGTCGGTTTTTATTAGAACCACAGAAGGCCCCTATTATGTGTATTTTCTCCATGTGGCGACTCTGGGACAGCGTCCCACTCTTTGTGTGGTGGTTTGTTTGCGCAAAATCAATTGACATAACCTATGGAAGTGGTAAACTTCTGTTGATTGGCTGGGTGCAGGTAAAGGGAATAGCGTGAGTTCACAAAGGTATGCGTTTTAACGTTGTTTAAAATAACATGAACAAAGATTTGGATTGGGAGCCAAACCATGTTCTGAATGGTAAAAGAAGATGGAAGATGTAATTTTACTAATAATGCAGTTGTAATGACTAAAATATGTGGAAGTCTCACAGGCATTACAGGTATTAATGCTATTTTTTTAAGGAGCACTGCATAAATATTTTTAAAGCTGATTAGCTCCTTTAGACCATGTGTTTAAGGTTGTTTTATTTTTTTAGAAACTTTACTGTGTTGGAAACTAGCAGGGATATGAATCATTTGTTTTCTGTCAGGGAATTTGAAATGAAAAGTGTCAAGCATGGAATAGATATGTAAATATTCAGTACTGGTTCTTGAAAGTTTAAAATATATGGCATGTCCCACTAGTCATTTTCAAGCTAGGAGGAAATAAAGGGTTGGTTAAATTGTTTGATGTGTGGAAGCTCTGTAAATTTAGTTAAACTTGAAAAAGAAGTCTACATCTATCATGTTTTAGTTTTTTTAAAAAATGAATTCTGTGACCCTTCAATGCAAACTGGTTCTTTTCTTGGATAAATGCAACTTGAAATAATGGTGTTTAAAACTTGGAGTTACTTGGTTTGCTCTTTTAAACTGCATTCCTACCATCACTAAATAACACTTTAAGCATTAAATTTTGCTTTTTATACTGTTTGCCACAAAGAAATTTTCAAGTTTCATTTCCTGACTGGAGCACTAGAACCCGGGAAGCAACTAATGCCGCTGTCAGAATACTGTTTAGTGAATCTCACACTTACCTGATGAGCAAAACGCTTGGGAGGAGCGAGTAAGGCAGAACAGATCCTCAAGACAATACTGTTCTCCCTCCTAAAGCCTGCGGCTGAGTACATGGGCTGTCCATGCGCACCTGCGTGGGGTGAGGAAAGGCGACTGTCCTAACAGTGGCTGTGCCGCTGACTGAGGCGCACAAGACACTCCTTGGTCTAGCGAACCCCTTAGTTAAGGGACAGACGAATGCGTACGTTGTGTATGGGGTAAGGGTGTTGTGTGCATTTCTCTTCTTTTTAAACTTCGAAGCTCTTCAGCAGCTCTGCAGTCTTTGTTACTCCATGCTGGCAGAAGGCCAGGTGCAGATGGGTGGGCGGAGAGCAGATGAACAGGCTATCTGCGAGCTATCGTGCTGCTCGCTGTAGCTGTGACGTGCACGCTCTCAGCCTTTTTTCCCCTGCTGAGGAACTCCTTCCATGGGGTAGGAGAATGTGCTTGAGACAGTCAAGGCAGAGCACTGCGTGCAGCAAATTCAAGCTCTGGAGTGCCCTGTGTCGAGGTTGTTCATGTTAAAGCAAACGCACCCCTAGATTACAACTTCTGAACAGCTCTCTTGTTCTTACACATTCCTATCCTGCATGGGCCCATGTAGTGGCTATGAAAAACCTGCACTGGGGATGCGATCCCTCCAGTTGATGGACAGTGAACTAATTTTTGCCTTATTGCCAGTTTATTATCCTGCATCAGTGCAGGACTGAAGCATCACACTCCTGTAGTCTAGGAGTTTTCAGCTTTCGCTAGCTCTTTGCCTTCAGGTCGGCTGCTCATCCCATTCAGAAACCCCCATCTGTGAGGCCAGAGAAAAATCCTTGAGAAGAGATACTGTTTGATGGAACACCTGCCTTGTTTAGTGCTATATACTCCCTCTATTTGCCAAAACGTAGCCTTACCTTCTCCAGTGCACAGACTGTTGTTGTTGATTCATGACTTCCTCTGCTGTGCTGCCAACATACCTAAATCTTGCTCTTTCATCTGCTAAAGAGGGTACTCAAACTTCGGCAACAGAAGGAAGTGAACCCAGCTGCATTAATTATGGTATAGATCCTTTATTAGTTCAGCTTTTATACAAAGTGTACTTCAAAGTGATACAAATAGTGTTTCTTTTACAGGCTAGAGATAAAAGATCTGTTAAGCACTGCTTCATCCTTCTTGAGTATATAAAGGTAGAAAATGTAAAGAGATTGGCAGTGAACCATAATGCTGGAAGACAGTTCAATGTTTGTTAACAGAAAGTTGCATAGAATTGTAGGCCTTTATAAAAAGGCATCTGACTATGTGGTAAAATCTCCCTGACCTACCAAACTTCATCCGGCAAGCAGTACGGGAGAAAGGCAAGGCTAGTACTGCTCCTTTCAAATACTATCCAGCGCTTCCCAGTAAAATGGCTGTAGAAAAGCACCATGCCAGAAACATCCAAGAGGACAGCACAGGGAAAATTTAATTTGCAAGGCTACCCATTTCTATAACTCGTAGGAACTGTTTGCCACCCAGGACCTAGTAATACATTAAACTTCTTAAGAACACCTAAGAACATTTGAGGTAAAACCACTTTTGGCCAGTCAAAATACTTCACTATATTAGGTATTTTGCTCGACTATGCAATTCCATTCCCTTCCGTGCTGACAAGAAAGGCTCGTATATGTGTGCTACTAAATTAATTTATTTCATATGAGACTGTTAATCTAGTACTAGAATTGATACTCACTAAAAACTGCCACTTTGATTAGATACTCCAGCAAAATTCCTCCTTGCCACTCCCGCACCCGACTCAGATGCACGGTTCTCAGTTCCATGCCTGTCACTGAATCTCATCTAAACCTATGGGATGTTCTCCGCAAAATTACTGTTCCCATTCCAAATAAAGTAAAGTAATGTGAGCAGCAATGGTCCATGCTGGCCATGACCACCAACAATTTTTTGCTTTGGGAAGAGTGCAGGAGAACTCTGCAGGGTTTAAAGGGAATGCAGCTTTAATGCTGAAGGAAACAGAGGAAACAATATTTTGTCTTGAATTTGACCTCTCAAGTGGAGAAGTCCCTTGAGGGAACTAGTTTACATGTACTGGTAACTGGCCTCTTGGGTGTCCAGAATAAGTATGTAAACATTGATTTTCTTTCAAAGACAAACTTACCACTTGCTTTTAAACGTTAATTTCTTTAAATACACCCTTCCTGTTACTTACTTTCACTCAATCCAATGTAGGATAAGGATTTGCTCAACTCCTTGTAATACCCTTTAGTCTCACGTACTTTACTTAACAGCTTGCTCTCTCTGGGTTTTGTTGGTGAATCTCCCAGGTTTGGTACTATTACATTTTGTACCCACTTACTTGTGGCTAAAGACTTAATCTCCTTTTAATTCTAATGCTGTGTTAATTGCAGCAGTTTACACCGGTAAACTAAGCTGGTGGCACAGGCTGGTGCAGCTGCATCATTGCTCTTGGGCTGCAGGAAGACAGTCGGACCACACTTACTCTTTCTCTCCACTCTCCTGGCTCCACAGTCTTTGCTCGCCCTTTTCTAGCTGAAAAGTTCTATTACAAGCAACTAAAAATATGATAGTTACTTGCACGGTTACCGGTCCACCTAAGTAACAGTTCAACTTGCTCTTAGCACAGTTCCACCTGTGAGGAACTGGAACTAATTAAAGTGTGATTTAGTATGAGAATACTGATACCAGTAATTCAGTGCTGGAGGCCTCCCCTAATGCACTTCTAGCAGTGTCATATAATCCTAAGATAGAGTCATGACTAGGGAAGTAGCATTTCCAAGTGAACATCTTCTCTTACACCAAGTCTACTACACTATTTGGACCCTTAGTTTTTATAAAAAGGATTAACAGGCTATTTGAAAGAAAAAAAAATTTTTTGCTTCTGCCAGCTGCTATTAAAGGCTGTGTAATACATGAGACTGGAAAAGCTAACACTAGCTAAAATACTAACATGCTGGGCTATTTAATTTCAGCATAGTTAATTATAAGACAGGTAAAACGATCATCGTATTAGCAGAGGAAAATCTTAAGTGCAGAACAGTTATCAACACTGAGGAATGGGATTAAGAGAGTAACTGGAGGGATCTGATGCTATTAGCTAGTATGTGCCCATCTGAAATACCTCTGCAAGCGCTGCTCTGCTGCTAAACCCAAGCTGCCAGGTCATTCCAGCAGCAGGTGGGCCCAAAGTGTTGCCACATTTTAACATGGGAAGTTCAGAGTCTCCAGAGCTGGCAACTAGGAACTACACAGATCGCGTAGCAGAAAGTCCATCCTTACTACCCACGACATGTTTTTGTCACGCAGTTTCATGTCTCTCACTTAGGGGCCTGACAGCAGACCAAACACTAAGTAAATATTAAATTTTTATTTATTTCCTGTACTAGAAGGAATTTAGTCATAAATAAGTGGGTGAAATTCCTAAAATAAACAAATGCAGAGACCCCATTATGGTGAAAGCACAGAGCTAATAACTCGTTTTTCTCTGTGGTCAGAGGAGAAAAGCTTGGGTGATCATTACTACCCTCCAACTTTGGAAAGATCAACCAGCTCATCTGAGTTCTATAGGATTTGGAAATAATTTTCTTCTTTCACATTAAGCAAAGTAGATAAAGTTACATCACAGAACCACAAGGTTACAGTACACAGAAAAGCACTGATTGATTCTAATAGCACGAAACCTGGTGTTGCTAAGAAGCTTCAAAGTTAGTGTGAATGCTGAAATAGTCATACAGACCACAGACACTAACAGTTTGCTTATTTAGAACATGAGGTAATAAAAGCATTCTTACTTTCAACCTACAGCTTTAATACACACACTGATATATTTGAATTGACCACCGAATGCTTACTGTGAACGAAGGCCTTCCCAAATTATAGCTACTGTTTCAGATCGTTAAATATGGCTGCTTAAGAGATGTGCTATGTCATGAGTTGGTGAGACTGCTGTAGTGACCTAAATACTGCCAGTGATTGTTAATTTAACCTAGAAGATAAGGACTGAAAACAAGTAAATATTTGGACTTATGAATGTTTTCTTTCAGAAAAAACCCAACTTTTACAGAACAGTTATATCTGTCCGTTTTTAAATGCACAAGAACTGAATATGTGCACATCTGCATCAGTGGTACTAAAGAAACAGCATGTTAGAAGGGATTTATTAATGACTGAAATTAAGACAGCTCTGACTGCAAGTCTTCATAATGTAGTGTATACGCTAAAGAAGGTTGCTGCCTCTCTCTTTGGTCAGGCCGTTTGCCATAAAAGCACTGCTCTGAGTGACAGCAAGACATGCACAGTAATGTATTTGCTTTCTAAACTATAAAATTAGCTTATTCAGATTGTTGCACCTCTGCACATTTTCCTGAAAGTTCAAAACTGATTTAACACGTTCAGTAAGCAGGAAGCCAGGTTCTCCCCTAGTTACTCCACTGAAGAGCTGCAACAGACAGAATATGGCTTAATTGTAGCACTGAAAACAACATGAACAGGCTGAGTGAGAAGTTTAGAGAAAACCCTTTGAACTGTACAGATTTCTCATGCAGTCCTTACAGATAAATGCCCCCTTGATGCTGTATTTGTGGGACTGTTAAAAAACGCTAGCTCTTACACAGCTGTAAACTTGAGTACTAATAAAGATGTCCGAAGTCCAAATGACTGTGCAAATATTCGTCCGTTGTGGATATTAATGTTCAAATAGCCTTAAACCTGCTGAAAGAAAATTAAGGATACTCAAGGTGTTTATATATGCTTTAAAGATATTGCGTACTGAATGGGCTGGTCTTAAGCTTAAAGGACCCTGTAGAAATAGTCGATACTTTCACATAGAAAAGCTTCAAATTTTTAAATAAAATGCAGATCCCCTCCCTCAAACTCCCAAGTTAATTCATGCATCTATTTAAAAGGTTTTAGATGACTCTATTACCTTGGGCTTTGGTATTAGTCTCTTAAGTGTTATCAGTCTGTGAAATTAGAGAAGCTCTAAAGTAAGTCTCAACCTCACCTGAAGCCATTACATAGCTGTAGAATGACAATTTAAAATGCTTTCTTTCCACCTTTGAAATAGACCTTCTACAGACTATAAAAAACCAAAATCTATTAACTTCTATTACTGACTTACTAACTCTATTACTGGCTTTTCCCAAAATTAAGTACATCCCAAATGTCATTACTGATGATTACATTTTCCTTCTGTTTCAAGGATAAGCACAAACCACACTTAAATGGACTATAATGGACCAGGAAGGAAACAACCTTTAAATATCTTTGACCTTAAAAGGCTCTAGGCTTTCAGGCTTGAAAGACTCCTGTACATGATGCACTGAAGAGATAATAAACCAAGTCTCCTTCCCCCTTTTTATAAAAACATTAGATAAAAATGTATTTGCCAATTATTGGTTTTCAATGCCCAATGTTCCCTAAAAGAAAATTCCCCCATTTGTTTTTATGCCCCAAGAGGAAATTAGGAAGTAATCTAGATTTAAAAAGAAAGCAAGTAAATCATACATGATATACAGTTTACCAATCATTCATAGAAAGTAGGAAAGTTTGCCAGATGGTCACAGAAATGAGAAAAAAACGCTTTTTGAGCTTACTTCTCTTTAGATAACTGTAACTTCCCTAGGTTTTCTTTTTACACTCTCTAGTCGTGCTAGAGGGCGGAAATTTGTTGACTTCCTACTTTC
Organism: Phaethon lepturus; assembly: GCF_000687285.1. Classification (NCBI taxonomy): domain Eukaryota; kingdom Metazoa; phylum Chordata; class Aves; order Phaethontiformes; family Phaethontidae; genus Phaethon; species Phaethon lepturus. The sequence goes on from NW_010562620.1 coordinate 30,091, forward strand.
TTCTGTAGTAGTTAATCGACAGTCCTTCTGCAGCCCCCTCAGCAGCTCCATTAATTCCCGTTTTTCCAGCTCTGCCTGCTCCAGCTCTTGACGGTGCTGTCTCTCTGCAGCCATCAGAGAGCGTACATCTGACATCATTCGTGACATCTGACTCTGCAAGAAACAAACTCTTTTCTAATGATGGTGGTATGAAGTTGAATTGGCCATGCATGTAGGGTGATGGATTATAAAGAATAAGCAACACTGAAATAATTTTTTGATAGCAGAACAAATGTAACCAATTTGAGACATAATCCAGCATTTACCTACTGAGATGGTCTTGTTTCAAAGATTCCAATAGAGTTTTCCTAAAAGTGCAAAAAGTTTCTTATAAAGTCTAATAAGAAACAGTAGATTTATCCAGTTACTGCTTAAATTTTGTATTTCAAGACCCCAAACAGAATAAGGTTTTGGTTATGTTCAGATACATTCTTCAAGGATTCAACATCAAATCAAGTAAAAATAAAAATGTAAACAATAAAGCACATCCATTGCTTTGGGCTTTAAAAATCATTGTTCTGTGATGTTGCCTGTTCTGCTTCCCATACTTAATGGAATTCTCATCTGTATCAGGCTATATAAATAAGAGACTTATTAAAATAAGGGACTTACTGATAAAATAAGAGACTATTACTGTGAAAAGCAAAAAGCTAGACTGTTAGGGGAGAAGAAAAAACAAAGAAAATAAAATGATCATAATTACCTTTAGTTCTTCAATTTCATTTTGCAGAATACTCTCTTTTTGGACCATATGCCTTCTCTGTGAATCTAACCTTGACTCCATCTCATGTTTTGCCTCCTCCACTCTGCATATCATTTCTGACCTAAAAAGTTTATTTCACCTTGTTAGGTCTCATAGGCATGGACAAAAATTATTTGAAAATTCCAGAAAGACTTCTTGCAGCCAAACAGCCCAATCAGATTCCCATCATGCTCTACAGGACACCTCTCTAAAGGCATGATAATACTATTTATTAATTTAAATAGAACTGGCATAAAAAAGTGCATTGTGCCTGGGGCACTGAAGTGACCACAGACAGCCTATATAGGGGACAACTGTATCATATTCTTAAAATAATTCTGTGAACTCAAGATCAGTGATTTACTGCCTTTTACTTATAGTATGTGCTTACTTAGTATTACTAAGCACAGGCAGTCAAGATAAAAAGTGTGAATACTACAGTATTGCTAAACATGTCACCTTGTCACTGTTATGGCGGACACTAAATGATAGTATGCAGTAAATTATTATAACCTAATCACTCACACAGATTCACAGCTAAAACCTAGCTGTTACTACATTCCCCTTTTCAGTTCAGAAACTAGGTAGCAGAATCCCTTGTGTCTCAGTGCGTTTAAAATAGATTTAAGCCTGACTTCACAGAAAGGTTCAACACCACAAGACTCAAACAGCGAGCTGAAAGATAGAAATGAGAAGGAGCATGGAAAAAAACAGCCCAACTGGAACATCATGGAAAGGGAAAGCTATGGAAATGTATATAAGAGTAAAAAGAGGATGCCGGTACAAAGAATCATATTCATCAACTGTTGTTAATCTGGCAGGATTTTAATAAAAATTGAAAATTAGATCATCAGTGTTTTAATCTACCAGTCTGTACCTGACAAAATAATTAGAGATTTTTATCTTTGGGATTTTTAAAAATACCCAAACAACTAAACATAATTATTAAATAATGTGACTTTGGGTCTATGTCAGGCCAATGGATAAATGAAATTGCCCACTTCATTCTCTTGTTAGATATTTTGCCATTTTATAGTCAGCTTGCAGCTCAACTGCAAGCATTGGTATTTTAGGATTTATGATAACTTGGACAAAAAAAAAAAATCAAAAAAATCAAACCAGCAAGAATTTAAAGTCTGTCCTGACACATAATAATACTCTGGCCCATTAGGATCAAGTAATTAACAGACTATTTAACACATACCGGAATGCAGTCCTAATATTTGAAGTGCTTTTATGCAGTGATTTTAGGCCCAGACTAATACAAAGGTCAAAGAAACAGAAGATTTGTACCGAAGTAGTTCTAGCTCGGTTCTTAGCTCTGCTACACAATTATGCTGTGTGTCTTCTGCAGTGAGAATGGTGTACCCACAACCATTGGGGCATTCACGGCTCCGATATTCACACACTGCCAGGTGACCATCTAAGTTGCGTCGTTCAATCTGAACTGTGCAACCTGAACAGGGAACAGTAAAGTAAGCCTGTCATTTACAACTAAAAAAAGCATTTTAACTAATGCCAAATAAAACCACTCAAGCAAACAAGCTGCAGTATCTTGAGCAAGGCAACTATCAATATGTTAAAGCAATGAAAAAAAGTGATTTCTTTAGAGTACGAAATGTGATAGTTAACACATACTAGTAATAAAACACTCTTAAAAAGCTGTATTAATATATTTATCCATTAACTGAAAATAAATATTAAAAAGTAGATATTTTCTGTGAAGTCTTCTGCCACTGGTCTGGCATTAAAGCAACTTCAGTAATGACAACACTAATGCCAAGCTAAAACTCTAGTGTCTTGCCTGCACTTCCACCACAGACTGCAATGACTGAAATTGAAGAGGAATGCACATGTGAAAAAAAACTTGCCCATTATATATGAAATTTAGAAAAAAGGTCCAAGGACATGTAGCAAAACTGGGTGAGATGGAATGTAACCTTATTTTCCTGAACATTGGTTGGGCCTGTGTATAACATACTAGGCCACATAAACAAGAATATTTACGAACATTTAATATCTGATGCGAAAATAGAAACTTTCCCACAGAAATTCTGTGATAAAAACTTTACAAGTCTGTAGTGTAAAATGTGCAGGACCAAAAATGAACACTATATAAATTATTGATACATTTAACATGCTAAACTTTGAAGCGTGTAGTCTTTATTTCTAATCTTTGGGTCACTGATGTAATATATATACTATAGTTCCTTCCATTTCATTTGAAGATAAAATAGATGCAGGAAAACTGAAACAACGGAGCAATGAAACTTGCCAGCAAACCATACAGAAAATTACAAACGACAGCCCTCTAGAAGTGCTTTACTAATAAATATAATGATTTGTAATGGGAGGTACTCAAAATATGCTCTGATGTATTCTTGAGGAAGAGTTCAAGAGACGCAAGAGCCCTCACAGCCTGTGCACCAGACATCAGAGATAAGGTGTGCTAAATCTATAAATGCTACTGTTTCTGTAGAAAGTAAACCAGGTGAATCTGAAGCATCTGCAGGAGTCATTTACTGCTGAGAAAAATTGTAACTTCTAGTGGAACAAACCTAGCACCGTTATCGTCTTATAATTAATTACTATGGCAGACTTGACTATGCCCTTAGCATCACTAGTTAGAAACTAACTTTGTCTAAGAACATAGGACATTTTGAATAAAATTGAGAAATTTTAACAGGCTGTTTCTTTTTAGCAGTATCTTTCTTCCTCAGGAAGTGTAGGTTTGTTTTAAACAGAGACTTTAACATGAACACACCAATTCTAACCAGAATTTAACTTAAAATAAGTCTCATTTTCAAGATACTTTTTTGTTAAAACCATGAGACTATGAGCGGCTGCACATGCACCAGGGAACCGTCTGTTTTATGAAGAAATTGCGAGCCATAAACGTTCTGGAGGTGATATTACATTGATTCAAATATCAAAATGATCAGTCAAAACTGAAAGACAAACTCATAACTTGATAGAAAACAAAAGAAACATGCTACTGTATTTTCATAAATTTGAAGTCCACTATTCTCTGTCATTTTGGTTAGTTCTTGGATAAGAAATTGTTGCTAATGTTCATGATTGCTGTAAATAGGTAACAAATTTTGTTCAAAAAGACTGCTGTAAAGAGTAGATCATGCTAAAGTTTTGAATTTCTGTTTGGAAATAACAGCCATTATTGCTGTTCTGTTGACAGAAAGATGATACACACACGTTTTCTGAATAGAAAGAATTCAACTTCTTTGAATGTTACTCACCGGCATTGGAGCAAGGTATCTGACTGTATTCACACTCCCTTTCATGCCTGTCTATAGACTCCAGAGAACAAACCATTTCACAGCCATGCTCTCTGTTTTTGCAATGTAGCTGAAGACGGTTTAAATCATTTTTCATATATCTATGTGCAAAAAAAATTAATTTGTTCTTAAATCTGGGAACATTACTGAAAAATTTGTATTTTCAACTTTTGGGAAAAGAAAGTAAGATTCTAATCTCCATTAGGAAAAATTTTGAGTAATGAGTTTAATTTTTTTTTTTTAAATTCAAGTGACCGTATTGGAAAAGAACAGGCTTAAAAGAAACAATGTTTCTGGAAAATTCAGTCTCCAAAATTAAATGTGCAAATGAAATCTTTACTTTTTTGAGTAAGTTTTTAACTGTGACCTTTCACTAAATCAGCAGATACGACCAATGACAAACACTATGACTACTTCTCCATTATTTAAGTTTTTTGTTTCTAAACATGCCAAACCAAACTGACTACAGTAAGTACGGACAAAAAAATCCATAAATTAAACTCTAGGGTTCTGTCTACACTATACTTCAACTTTCCAGACAGTAAAATCTCATTACTGACAAAAATACTGGGAGTACTAATGGAGTTAATTTAACATCTGTGGCTGAAGGCTTTAAAGACAACTGTTAATCTGAGCAAGATTAGACAATGCAGGGGTTAAACAGCAAGCAACATCTACTGATGAAACTCTGTGCTGGGAATGGAATGGAACAGAATAGAGTGGAATATAGTTGGAAAGGACCTACAATGATCATCTAGTCCAACTGCCTGACCAATTACAGAAGACACTTGTGAAAACAGCCTGCTTTACATGACAAGGTGGCTCAAGATAGATATTCTTATGGCTAAAGATCTTTTTAAAAAAGGATTTGAAGGCAAGAAGTTTGGTTTATATCTATAGGAGTTACTCATTACAAACCCCACTACAGTATCTAGGTCAGCCTGAAAAGAAAAAAAAAAGATATACAGTGTTTAGGGACTGTTGTCAGGAGTTGCTTTGCCTGCTTTCCCTAAAAAAATATGGGAAAGTTTTGGTGCTGTAGAAGACATTCAGAATAATATCCAGACAGAAATCTAGAATCAGCATTCAAGATACAAAAAGGTGGAGAACAAACTAAGTGTTCTTTACATTTTGAAATCTTAATACCTTGAAAGTTAGTTATAATAAACAGAAAATGCTAATGCTTTCGTGCAAGCAATCGGTTTCTGCTATAGGCATATTGGATAAACACAATTTGAAAGTAAATGACAAGAGATGAAGCTATGCAAGCAAAGTTGAGAAATCCTAAATTCAACGTACAGCAAGATTATTGTATACCTGTAGAGAGGTCGTAGTAAAGACACATCAATCATTTGTCTGTCTTCAGGGCAGTTACTGTGATGAACAAGCCATCCATGTATACAAGCAGTACAGAAAGCGTGTTCACAAGGAGCCTGTAATGGATCTTCTAACACATCACGGCAAATGGAGCATAATAGCCCTTCATTAACATAGCCAACGAAACGGTCAATATCATAACCCATGCTCTCCACACACTTTCAACCTATTAAAATAACACAGAGAAATAAAGCAGTCTTTGTCCTGAATCTTGATGGCTAGATCGACAAAAAGGCCTAGAAGCAATTCTGGAAATACGGAGAACTTAACGTGAATAAAGAACTTCACAGGTGAGAACGCAAAGGCTTATGTACTTTGGAGACTTTAAGATTTAGTACAATTTGAGGACTGTATTGCTGGATGTCAGAATCCCAATTTTGTATCAAGATTCTCTGAAATCTGAAAGAAAAGGCAGATGAGCTGCTCTTGTTCTGAACTCTGTTATTGCACATAGTTCTAGAAGCCACTGTGAAACATATAGTTTCTATTTATTTGAATTCTACCTAAAGCAGAAACATCACAGAAGTTCAAATGCAAACGTTTGCTTTCTGTTTTAATGCCTTTTATATAATGCCTAACAAACTTATAAAACAGGGTCCTTACAGCAATAGCTGTGGTACTTTCAGCCAGCAGATTTTGTATTTATGAACTGCATATCACTTAATGTGTTGCTTTCATATTGGGAAAAAAAAAAAAAAGGGGCTAAGATTCTCTACTCATTGTAGACTTCTATTCCAGAGGGAACAGCATTAAATCTCCACATGCCTAGAGAATTACTTTATATTCAGGAAGATAAAGAAGCCAAAGCTGCAGCTAACCCTGAAATCATGAGGAGCTACTGTCTTCTCCTACAATGGTCTATTTTTTAAAACTGGGTAGCCTTTAATTGGATTTGGAAGCTTTGTGAAGAACTAACAGGCAATCTCCCTTCATCAAAATCCTACCACAAAAAGCCTGGTAGAATCTGGTAAGACTCCACAGAACTCAGTATGTTGTAGGCTTCACATTTGTCCTTAACATACTAAATTACTTTTGTAACTCCACTGAGAGTCATGAAAGAGGTTTTCATTAGTTATGAGGTTTTCTAAATAAAACAGAAAAGGAAGATATCCTACCTTTTTAGATTTTACTACCTATATACGTAGTTTGTCCAAATACTTCAGAAAGTTTTCTGATCAGTAAGACATGTACACCTTCCTTCCTTCAGTTTATCTTCATTGCTTTATTATGCCTATGAGAAAAATTAGAAAGAAAAAGGCTCAGTAGTATTTCCTAAGTTACTGAGTCCGATGTCTAATCAGCCAGATGCTGAATAGATGCTGTCCTAACAGCTCATTAAAAAAAGCTTTCCAAAGCAAGCCACTGTAAAGCCTACAATTCAACACAATTCAACAGATTTGACTAGACTGGAGGGAGGGAAATAATCAGTCTTTCTTTCAATTATAACTGATGCAGATACTTATCACAAAACTGAACACACTGCTGTCATTTAATTTGGAAGCCTTACAGTTTTGTTTGTAAGATTGAAGACAACAGAATTCAATATTATCAAAGAATTTTTTCTTCGATAAAATTCGAAAAAAGAATTGCTACTTTGCAACAGAATTCTGGTAAAATTATGTTCCTTAAAAAGGTGGAAGTTTCTTATCTAACCTGTTTTTACCTGGGCATTATATGCAGTTCACTTTTAAAATGAAACTATTACAGTCAAGTTCATTGTATTGACAAGTGACATTACTCTGATGTGTAGCAAAACTAAGGTCACTCAAAAAAATAAAAAGGATGTAATCACTTAAATCCTGTAAACTGTTATCTAGCAATTGCAATATGACATTCAACGAGAATCTCAACCTGAATTTGAACTGTGTAAGAACAATAGGGATCTCTAAGGACTAATGTCAAATTTTGCTCTAAAGGGAAAAACGAACTTTGCAATTCCTCTTCATGAATACAATATAAATCTGGAATTTAGAAGATCTTATCTATCTGAGTATCAAAGCATATCTTCACTGATTATGAAAAGTGCCTGTGTTAAAAGGGTATTTGCCAAGATTAAAGTTAATAAAACATGTAATGAAAGCATATATAACACAAGCAGGCACGCATATTACCCCAGTACTCAAAATTCATCTGCTACATGGTTTCCATATTGTGTTTTGTTTCTACTGACAAATTTATCGCACAGCCAACACAATGGCTTGCAGAGATGCCTGAACCAGCTTTAGATTAGCTGGGACACCTACTAGCCGGGTGACTTAGTGACAGTATTGCCAGAGCAGCAGGGAGTGCAATCCACATAGACTCCTGACAAGGTCCCAGGCAGATTTCAGACTGCATTTGGCTCTGTGCTTCTGTGGCTACGTTGACATTGACAACACAGGGCAACTAAATTTGCAGGTATCTGGGATATGCGATTCCTTCGACCACAACACGGACGTTCTATGTCTAAGAAGAGTCTGCTCAAGAAAATACCATATTATGAAGATGATAAACAATTATTTTTTGCACTATTGTTTCCTCGTATGTTTTTACAGATCTCCTGCAAAAATAGGAAATTCAGGACGTAGCTAGTTCAGCATGAACAAAATGAGCACTATGTTTGCACAAAGCTGTGACTATAAGGACAGCAAGGATCACAATGGGAAGTTAAAAAATGGAGAACAATGCTAATTATGAGTAGCAGGATGAAGTCAAGTACTAGTTCCCAATACTGATAAAAGCACTGAAACATGTAGTATGTTCATGCTGGAGGACTGTTAAACAGCATATATATTCTATAATTTGAATTACGATTTGGCTTGGTGGATCCTAGAGGATTCAGCTTTTAGAAAACTTTCATAGAGAGATAAGATACATCAAGAAAACAGCGAGTATTTTTGCTGCCTTAGGGTTTCTGCTCTAATGGAATTGCAGCTGCTGTAAGCTACACTTTGCACAGATGTTGCTGATTCCCTGAGCACTCAGTCTTCAAGACACTCTGGCATATTTTAGCAAGTTTGAGGTCTATCACAATGCAGGAAAGAGTATTTTTATTGAGTGGGAAACAAAAACTTTATTTGTGCTTAACAGAAAAAGGAAGTGCAACATATATATGCTTTTTTTTATATATATATAAAGCCCCAACCAAAACCAGAGTTCAAATGGAGAGTGGATGGGAACTTTGAGGCAAAAAATACAATCAGGGGTGTTTCTGCTGAGAACTTCAGTGTTTTCAAGACTGATGTTGGCACACCACCATCCCACACAGTGTCAGAATCCTTGTAGCTTTGAGTCTGAGATACAGGACAACAGCTGTCACTGAAGTCCCAGACCTCTTCCAGGAGAAATTTCCTGACCTGAAGAAACAGAGATGTTTTACCTTCTGCCAACTTCAGGAGACACACTTTAGTCAACAGATAAGCAGACAGAGACCATTAGATGAATGCACTCTAGCAGTATAGGTCACTTTACTCAGTACTTCCATCACAAAACAATGTAATTTTCAACTTCTGCTCTTCCCCAGAAACTTCTCTCTTCTTGACTCGGCCTCAAAACCTCTTCTTCAATTCCTATTACAATTCATCAATTGTCACACTCCTTTTTTTGTTTGGACCTAAAAACTACATTATTTATCATTGCCGTCCCACACTCCACTAACACTTCCAAACCTTGCCTTGTCTTTGGTTTCTCTGGTCCAGAATTTTGCCCATCACCTGGCCATTACCAGCAACACTGTCCACAAGGATATCTGGAATTTGTGAGTGCCAAATCTGAAAAGCAGAAAACTCACAAACTATTACATGCTATCTGCTTTCCGTTGTTTCACATATATTTCATTTGTCCCCATAGTTTTTGACAAGCAAAAATCGTGAGATTTCACAGATATTAAGTAATTTTTTAGTGGCTGTCATCCCACCTTGTTTGCCAGGCAGATGCACACCTAAAACCAGCCTTGAATTATGTACTGCACTGCCTTCAGAGATTTTGTATGGATGTAATAGCAGGGAGAATACACATGGGATGTAGTTCGCAATGACATAATCACACAGCTTACTAAAGTTCTGGCACTAATCAAAGCTATTCCACTGTAAAAATCAGGACACTGAGATCAGATTACTGACTTAAATTTTTCCATCAACAATAGTTTCTGATTTTTAAAAACTGTTTTTTTTTCCATGTGACAAAACAAAGCATAACTGTTTGAAGGGCTGGAGTGAATCACAACAGAACTACAGATGTGCATCACTACGACAGCATTTTTAGAAGAGCGTGTGTCCGAAAGAACACGCAATCTACGCAGGGCTCAGAGATGAGATGACATTAAAACATGATATTGCTTCAGCTTCTATTTTCACAAAGATACACTGTGCTTTAAATCCTGTTATATAGAAGCAGCGTTTTAGGGTGTCTTATGCCACTCTGCCACAGTCACTGTAAGCCACTTCAAGCCAGCATTAACGTCCAAAGAGGCAGACTCACCCCTTCAACTGTGACAGTCCAAGCTGTTTCTACAGCCACTTATGTATCATACTGGGTAACTGACTTGTTTTAAGACTGAACTTGGGGGGGGAAGGGGAAGCTTTAACTTTGACAGTTGTCCTACAGTAGCCCAAGCCAAACTATCCACTCATTAATGCCCTCCTACCCTCCCTCTACTTCCTCCCTTAAATCAGGTAGAACGTTTAATTTGGTCTTTTCCTGAGCAGGCTTAAACAACCAACCCCACAGAAGACTACTCACTGATTTGCTAGACTAGATTTTCTTGTACATGGCTCAGCAAAAGCTCCAATGACTGTGGAAGCAGGTCATGACAGGGGATGAGAAACCACAGCCAGGGCAGAAAGGAAAGACAGCAGCTGTGTCTGTGGTTAAGGCTGCTATAGAGCTACTCCCTCAGCTTGGCTCTCCAGACTGGTACACTGTGGAGTATCATGAACACTCATGGAAGAGAAAGGAAACGGAAGAGGATTAAGAATGAGTGGGTAGCAATACCAGCTTATTCTGATGTGAAAACCGGACTTAACCAACAAAAGCTTCTATAATAACCAGTACAAGATATACAATTAATTTAAGGCCTATGCCTGTACCAGGAAATACCCAACTTGCTGTCCTGCTGCAAAACCTACTCAAAACAGAGCGACAGAAGAGCTGCATCTCACAGACCACCTTTTAGGCTTTGAAGGGCTGGGCTCTGCTGCGCAGAGGCAAGACCAAGGACAGAAGAGCGCTCCTCAGAGGCTCTGGTGGGGATGGGGTCCCTCTGAAGCACCGCCAGGAGGAAGGCCTCTAGGTCATGCCTGGGTAGGCTCTTCAGGAATGGGTAACGACCTTGGTCACAGCGACCAAAACTGGCCTGGAAGCACCTGGAGCAGCAACGTAACGTCAGGCAATCGCACCCAAGCGGACTGAAACAACTCACAGACAATGAACTTCATCTCGATGCCCACTAGCAAACAGCTGGCCAAGCGACCACCAGCCCGGCACAGGGGCTGGTGCAAG
>NW_010562621.1:0-11472 GCF_000687285.1 Phaethon lepturus
TGTTTAGCCTGGAGAAAAGGAGTTTCAGGAGAGACCTTATAGCTCTCTGCAACTGCCTGAAGGGAGGTCGGTGTCAGTCTCTCATCCCGAGTAACTAGCGATAGGATGAGAGGGAATAGCCTAAAGTTGCACCAGGGGAGGTTTAGATTGGATATTAGGAAAAATTTCTTCACCGAGAGAGTGGTCAAGCATTGGAACAGGCTGCTCAGGGAAATGGTTGTGTCACCATCCCTGGAGGTATTTAAAAGATGTGTAGATGTGGTGGTTAGGGACATGGTTTAGTGGTGGACTTGACAGTGCTAGGTTAACGGTTGGACTTGATGATCTTAAAGGTCTTTTCTAATTTAAACGATTCTATGATTCTGTGATTTATCTGATCTGTACCTCAGTAGTTCATCTATAAGAGTGCTAGGAGTGCTGAAAGTCTTGCTAAAATCAAGATAAACATTTGCTGTTCTCCTCTCTTCCACTTAGCTAGCTATTTCATCATAGAAGGCTATTAGATTGCTAAAGCATGATATCCTTTTCATGAATACTTGCTGCCTGCATCCAATCACTTTCTTGTAAATGTCTTTCCTGTATGTTTGGAAATGGATTCCAGGGTTTTTGCTTTGTCATTGTCCCAGGGATCAAGGTGAGTGTGATTAGCTTACAGATGCCTAAATCATTCTCTGTGCCCTTGTGGCGTATAGAAGTAGTATTTGATTTTTTCCTTGGAAACCTTGTTTGATAACCATGGCCTTTTTTAGACTATTGAGAGTGGCCTTGCAATGACACTGGCCTATTCCCTCAGCACGTTTGGGTGAAACCCGTCAAGACCCATGGACTTATATCTGTCCAGTTGGTTTAAATGTTTCCCTAACTTGATTGTTGTCCACCAAGGGTAAGTATTCCTTGTTCTGGACTTTCCAACCCATCTCAGAGACCCGTGATTACTGAGTGCTATTCTTACCAGTAAAGACAGAAATGAGGAAGTTTCATTCCTCTGCCTTTTCTGTGTCTTTTACCACTTGGTCCCCTCCCCATTTAGCAGCAGGCTTATATTTTTCCTAGTCTTCTGTTTCTACAGGTGCAGCAGCAGTAGCAGCAAGCCTTTCCTCTTGCCCTTCGTGTCTCTCACCAGGTTCAGCTCCAGGTTGGCTTTCCTAACACTGTCCCTGCATACTCAGGCAGTGTCTGTATTTTCCTGGGTCATCTGTCCCTACTTTCACTTCTTCTGTGCTTCATTTTTATGTTTAGCTTTTGTCAGGAGCTCCTTGTTAACCTCTACGTATCTCTTGTCACCTTTTGCTTGTATTCCTGTTTGTCGGGATGGACAGTTCTTGAGTTTGAAGGAGGTTGTCATGGTTTAACCCCAGCTGGCAACTAAGGCACCACACAGCTGCTCGCTTGCTCCCCTGAACAGGATGAGGGAGAGAATTGGAAGAGTAAAAGTGAGAAAACTCATGGGTTGAGATAAAGACAGTTTAATAGATAAAGCAAAAATCTGTACATGCAAGCAAAGTAAAACAAGGAATTCGTTTGCTACTTCCCATCAGCAGGCAGGTGTTCAGTCATCTCCGGGAAAGCAGGGTTCCATCACACTTAATGGTGACTTGGGAAGACAAAACACCGTAACTCCGGATGTTCCCCCCTTCCTTCTTTTTCCCCCAGCTTTATATGCTGAGCATGATGTCATATGGTATGAAATATCCCTTCGGTCAGTTGGGGGCAGCTGTCCCAGCTGCGTGCCCTCCCAACTTCTTGTGCACCCCCAGCCTACTTGCTGGGGAGTTGGTATGAGGAGCAGAAAAGGCCTTGACTTTGTGCAAGCACTGCTCAGCAGTAACTAAAACATCTCTGTACTATCAACACTGTTTTCAGCACAAATCCAAAACAGAGCCCTATACTAGCTACTCCATCCCAGCCCAAACCAGCATGGAGGTAACCCTTCAAAATCATGTAACTCTCCTGGATCCCTCTTCTTTTCAGGGCTGTGTCCCATGGGATTCCTCCAAGCAGATCTCTTGACAGACCGAAGTCTGCTCTTCTCAAGGCCAGGGTTGTGGTCCTGGTTTTTTGCCTTGCTTATTTCTCCAAGACTTTTGAACTGCACCATGTCATGGTTACTGCAGCCAAGGCTGTCCCCAGCTTTCACACCCTCAATCTGTTTTTCCTTACTTTTAACCATCATATAGAGCAGTGTCTCCTCTTGTTGGATTCTTGATCAGCTATGGCAGGAGATTATCACCAATGTACTACAGAAACTCTAAAAAATCAAAGTTTAAAAAAAAAAAAAAAGGAAAAGGGGGAAATTACAGTAAATAAATAAGCTTTGTGCGTCATTTATTTCTGGATTTCAAGGTTCTCTCTGAAAGGACAGTAGCTATCATTGCATTACAGATATTGTAGCAAAGTCTCTAGAGTGACTCTCCCTAGATCTCACTAAGTAGATCAATGTGAGATCAGTGACCTTATAGATGCTGTCTGGAGGACTGTGAACTCCAAAGTGTTATATTAACTTAGAATAATTACCTGTATAGTCAGGTAGCTGTTTGTCAATGGTAAGTTCTAAGAGACCTCCAAGAGGAATGTAACAATTATTTTGCTTGATGAAGATGGAATAAGTTGTTCTTATTAAAAATTGATTTCTGTAGGATCCCCTTATAGCTCCCACCAATTAATGATGAGTTTATTTATCATCATGTTAAGTAGAAATAGATGTTCTCATTATCCATATTTTTTCTAATAAGCTATGAGGCTTTGTACTTTGTGGAAGTGATTTTCACAGATTAATTATAGCTTGTGTAAAAAGATTTCCTTCATCAATTTAAAATGTCTGCTTTTCAGTTTCATTGATTGGCCGTTGCTCCTGCAGTAGGAGGCACAGCAATTACAAGTGCCTAATTTGCGTTTTCTCTACCATATGTTATTTTCTGCACCTCTATTCTGTCTCTTATTAATCATCTCTCCCCTAAGCTGAACCTTCCCCATCTTTTCAGTCTCACGTTGTTGTCAAATGCACTAAAATCAATGCAAGCACATAGTGGCTTCAGATGGTCGCATTGAAAGTTTGTTGTGTAAGGGTCTATCTTTTATCAAGAATAACAATTTATAAAGCATTTGATTGATTGTTTACTTCAGAGTGACTGCAGAGATACTTTACATGAGCAGTTCCTGCAATTATTATTGTAAAGACAGCAATGGTGTTCCCAATGTGTCTGCAATGAGCAAATCTTAAAATGTCTACGAATGCTCATTTAATTAAATTATTTGGCATCTCGTATTACTCAGTAAATTTTAAAAGTCTGTTTTCTAACTAATCTAAAAATTACTTCAATTGACTGTTTCAATAATAGGATGCAATCGTGTATGTTATTGATAATTTGATTTATTCACTTATTCCAATTACTCTGTATCTAAGCAACTGTGCCTGCAACAAGGTATCTGATTTACAGAGGAGTGATAAAGTGGCTTGTGCGTTCAGTTTATTAAAGCATGGACTTCCTCAAAAGAAGCATGTATGTGTGTACATATTTCACAGAATCTTCTTGATAACCAAGTCCAAGTTGTACATTTACAGGTAAGTCTACCACTGGAAAGTGGGTTAGCAGTTTTTAAACGTCAAAATTACATCCTTTCATACGCCTCTCAAAACTGGAGCTCAGTAAATTGGGGTGGGGGACGGGGACACCAAAGACAACAAAACTTTCAGTCTCTCTCTAAGCTTACCAAGATACACTTTTTGTTTTTCACTGGAAAAAGCAAGGTGTAATGTGTATATTTTTCACTACAGAAAGAAACAAACATGAGCAATTTTTTTATGTATACTAGAATACTATTGCTTTTCTGCTCCGAAAGTGTTTTGCATATTTTAAACCTGACATTATTAATGGAAAAGGTGTTTGTTTGAATAAGTTCATTGTGTGAAAGAAATGAAGAAGAAATAAGAAATGGCTTTTCAAACCTAATGAGAATCCAAACTCAAATAATTGTCTGTGTTTAGGACAAACACTCTCTTTTCCTGTTTCCATCAAAAAAGAGCCCTAAAATGTTAGACACACCTTAGATTATGCCCTTATGCATATTCTTAATTTATACTTCTGTGTTTAAAAGGAGAAAGACATCTTTGGTTATCACTTCAGATGTGTTTTGGATGTCATGTGCTATCTGTTTTGGTTTCTACCACCAGGAGAGTAAAGACAGACCACGTTACTAGCAAGATTATGTGGCGTGACTATGCTTTTCTCTGAAGTGTGTTTTTTGGGAGTGTGGGTGGTGGTGTGTTTTTCTGTCCCCAGTTACCAACTAGAAGCAAAAAATCTTTGTGGATGTTGCTCCTCTTCTAACTAGTTTAAATTATGTATGAAAGATTTCATTAAGTGTCAATTACAAAAAAGTGCTCTATTTTTAGTGGCATGTATTTGGTTATATTATCAGAAGTTTAAGTAGCACTATGTAAGTGGTACTAGAAAAACAAACACAAAACAACTCATATTTTGAAGCAATCTACAGTAGCGGAGACCTCGCTTTTCCCAAAAGGCATTTTCAAGAGTGGTTTCTCTGAGAATGCAGTCATGAAGATGTTTCTCACTATCACCTTTACCTAGTTTTAGGCAAAGCTTTAAAATGCAATAAAGTGTTTCTGTGCTTTTTCACATTCGTCTGTCTGATAAAGTTTCAGGAAAAAAAATGAGCTAAAAAAAAATCCTATTCTCTTAGTAGATTGATCTGAGATAAAAGTTGTGGTGTTTTGGGGAGGTTATTTTGGTGTCTGTGTTTTTTCTGTGGTTTTGGTTTGTCCTTTTTTCCCTTGTGGAGCAGCAGGAGGAGCGTGTTGTGGAAATGGACTGGTGAATCAGGAAGTCTGCGTTTTTACTTGGAATCTCTTTGTACATTTAAGTCCCTATTTATACCTGAATTGCACTGCCTTGTAGGTCTAGTTCCCCTGTAATCCTTTTCTAGAAATTTTAGGGGTCTGATTCAGCTGGAAATGCAGAGTCGGGGGATTTGGTAAAGGGTATTGCTGAAAGAAGAAAAGCCAGAAGATGAACTAAATATTGAGGTGAACAAGGTGTGTGTGTGATAATAAAACCATAGGTTATGTAGTGTCTCTGTTCTCCTGGAGAAGGGTTTGGGGAATAAAGATGCCTATGAAATGTAACTATCTTGAAAAATTATGAGGGAACCAATGTGTTGATGGGGGACACTTATTTCCCAGCAGAACAACCTCATCCAAAAGGGACCTGAGCAGTGGTACTTTTCTCATACCTCTTACATTTTTTTATTTTTTTTTTTTGAAACCTTGGAACAGTAACTGCCCTGGTACAATGCCAACCAGACAGTCAGGTCATCTAAATGTTGAACTTAAAAATGCTGAAGGAATAAAAGAGCTTAATATTGATTTTGTAGCTTAATTAAAATAGTAAGGTGCATAATCCACTGTGGAGACTTTTCTTCTGAAATAAAAGGAAAAGAGAAAAGGAGTACAATCATGAGTCCCTATTATTTCTTCTGTCTCTTCCTAGGGTGTCTGTATACTATCAGTGAAGGCTTAATATATAATTTCAGTGACATAATTACCTCCCTTAGATTTATCATAGTTTATCTGACACTACAGAGAGCATAAGGGCAGGAAAAAGAAATGTACTTCATAACTATCCTTTTTTTTTTTTTACTGGATCCAAATAGAAATGGTAGAAAACAATGACACAGATTAAGTAGCAGTATTATTTTCCATCTACAAAATTAACAGAAACTACAAAGAGAAAACAAAACAAAATACACAATCAAGGTCCTCATCCAGTAATAACTTCGCATGAAAAGCTCTGTTGGGAGGTTATAAGTGATAGGGGTTCAGGAAACAAACCCCAGCGCTTCTAGGTAATTTGACATGTAAGTAGTTTAACAACTTATGCTCCTCTATTACCAATTCAAATCTAAATGAGCTAGGAAGTGACCACAGTTAATTTCTTTCTGAGGTCTAACTAACAGCTTAAGCTGCTGAATTTGGGGAGTTTTGTGGGAGATGGGTGTATTTCAGGTGCAGTTGAAGGAATGCACTCTTCATATGAAAAACCCGGCACTCACCAGTGCTCTGACTTAAACCTGAGGTGAAATGAGCACAGGGACTAGTCTAACCTCTTTAGCAATCACTGTGCTGAGACAGTTTCTGGCACACTGAGCGCTCATGTTTCTCAATGCAGGCTTCTTTATATTCATCTCTCATCTGTCTTGTAGACTCTAAATTCTGTGATCCAGAACCATCTTTCATCAGTGTTTTGTGAAAACCTAGTGCAGTGAATCCTGAGCCAAAACTTCAATATGAATAATAAATGTAGTTCTGATAAAGTATGCTTCTGGAAGGAAAAAAAAAAAAGAGGGAAAAAAAGGGGGAAACAAGAAAAGAAACCCAGCTGATTCAGTGCAACATAGTATCAGTGACTTCGATGACTTTGTACAGCCAAGTTGAAGAAAAGAAACCTAGCTGATTCAGTGCAACATAGTATCAATGACTTCGATGACTTTGTACAGCCAAGTTGAAAAGTTGGGGTTTGTTCTGCATCAGCCCTGCTGGGAAAACACAAGCAAGCACTAATTTTTCAGTGTCGATCGTGTGCTATTGACTGGATATCCATGGGGCCTTTTGAGCAATGAAGTCAACACTATTCATGCAAATCACTATCGCTCAGTGCAAATCTAATGGAAGACAGAGGAAGTTATTAAACGCTAGCAACAAGTTCTGTAATAGTACGATGCTTCTGGTCTAATAGAGATCCAGTCTAGTGATGTTGACTGTAGGAACACTGGCATCTATGGCAAAATAATGTCACCATTTGGGTCCATAATTTCAGTAAGCTCAATTATTCAGTAATGATAAATTGCAAAATAATTTTTTGAATCGGGGAAAAAAATTGTGAAAACGTGAGAAAAGCAAAGGCTGTCAAGCTTTTCTTTGAGAGATTATCAGTTTTTCTTAAAGTTTTTCTATGTTTTTAAATAAAATTACCCTCTTACCAAGGTAAGAAGGAAGATGGAACTTTTCAGGAAGAAAACAGGTGGCAATGCCTGTATTCGAAACAGGAATCAGTAGCATGTGGTCCGTTTGCTCGTAAAAGCAATGAAACGAGGAAAGAAATAATCTAACTGTAGGCCAATAAATTACTATGGAACTTGGTTTGAGTTCATGTAAAACCCATAATTTCCCTGAGAAATGAAGAGGAGGGACCTGACCCATTTAATTACTAATGAAAGTAACCATCACTCTGATTCGAAGAAGCTTAAATGTGAGCCTGGCAGATCAAATTTTTGTACCCTCATAGCAACAACAAAAACCTTTGTTCAATATTCAGATATTGGAGGAAGAGTACGTTAGTGTTGTGTGTGATGTTTTAAGTTCACAATCTGGTAGATGAAGGAGAGAAGAAGGGTAACGTGTGCAAAAACACATGTAGCTTCTGGTTCTCTAGAGAGAGTTGCCTGAAGATATTTTCTTTTGTATGGATGAGCAGCACAGTTAGGAAAATACACTGACAATTTTCTGTGTCTCTTAGGAGAATGTTTTTTTTTAAATAAAGTGGATTTGTGGAATGCTGAGATGGGCTTTCTAATTTTTATTTTACTCTGTAAGTGTAGTATCTTTCTTTATCATGCATGTCTATAACCTGCTTAGTGCATAAATTCTTCCTTAGTAATTCAGGTTCCTTCTTCATTGTTGCTCTGCCATCTGCAATATGACAAGGGCAGGTGTGTAATACTGTAGATCTTCTGTTTGCAGTACTGATGAAAATGTTGCAAGGTATTTTTGGTGGGTTAACTGCTATAGTTGATAAAATTACAAATATATCAAGATTTTTTCTATATTTGTGGCTGTATTAAATGAATACATGTTGAAAGACGCTGTGCTAGTGACTTAACCACCCCAAATGTCTGCAACAGCTTAGTTCTTTTGCATTGTCTGAAACACTAAACAAAGTTGTTGGCTGTGCATAACAAAACAAGATTTTGCTCAGTTTCGTCAGTCTGAAGTAACTTTTTTGATATGTTAATCTCTTGTAACTATTAGATAATTAGGACAGCTTTTGAGAAGGTGATTGTACTAAAATATCAAATAGATTTGATCTTAACAGTATACTTCCATGTGTTACTTGGGTTTGGAGAAGATGTGACTCCAAATAAAAATTTACACCTGCTGGTTCAACGGGTGCTATGTGAACAGGTAAGCTTTGCTAAAGGTGAGATACTGAACGCTGCTTCAAATAACTGGTACCAAGCTCAAAATATGTATCAAGGTGCTGAAGACACGTTGATGCACTATTGTGATCACCATGCCTGGGCAAGCTCCGATACAATGAAGGCTGTTTTAATCAGACCCACTTTTTAACTGCCACCTTGAGCATGGTGGTTGCCTGTGGTAGGAGAGAGTTTTAGGTATTGCACATGTGTCCTTCACGTGGCAGGAACTGGAATTTAGCAAAGGTTTGGTAGGAATACACCTATGGAATAAATGACAAAAGGGGATGTGTGTGCGGGGTGTCACTGGGGTAACAACAGGGACAAGTGCAAGGTGGGGGACAAGAGCATGGCGGGAGACCTCGCAGGAGGCAGAGGTGGTCATCGGAGGTGCTGGGGAGAAGGATGGAGGCTGTGTGTATACAGGCTGCTGGCTAGCAGTGCTTGGCACCTGTACGGGGAGGCTATGGGGAGGAGCTGGGGTCACCTGGTGTCACCTGGCCATAGGGGCTGTTTTTAGGAGGAGGAGAGGCAGTGCATTTGTGGGACAAGTCGTTGACAAGGTAATTTCTTGGGGCTTACTGTGGGTCAGGTGAGTGCCTAAATATAGGAGCCTGCTCATCACGACCGCTGATTTCAGAGCGGCGCTGCTTCTGCTTATCTCAACTCGTGAGCAAAAGGGATGGGTTTGTGAAATAAATTTTCAGCACGCTCTCAAATGCAACTGATTCATCCTGGAAAGAAAGGAGTTGGTGAGGGATCTTCGGATTAGCTCCCGCCTTCTGTTCTCTTGTTTTGAGGGCTGAGCATGCTTGCCAAAACGTAGGGAAATGTTGAAAAGGGTAATTAACTAAACAAGCAAGATCCTTAATTGCTGGAGGACTTTTATACTTTTGTTAGCTTGCTTTTAAAAATTACTTGTGCCATCAAGCTTCTCTTCTGTGACCAGGGAAAATGTTGTCCCCTGCTTTTCAGGCAAAATAAGGGCAGATAGTTCAATAGTACGATAAAGTAGTGTTGACTCTCCTGTGAGACTGATGCTGACTATCAGTGCTACTGGTGAAGGATGGGACCCTGACCGCTGTCACACTGCTCTTCTGCCCAGTCCCCTGTCCCTGTGAGCAAAGGTCATGCAGACTTTTGCTTGGTGCTGGCTTGCAGTGATTTATACATCAGCTATAAATCTATTGGCAACCCAAAACCTGGAGACTTGGGCTTGTAGGTCATAGCGCACTTTCTTTGTGCAACTGTGGAGGTGAACATAAAATGCGGCCAGACAGTCACGGTAGCACTGCTGACTTGGATGGTGTGTTCCTCTGTTATGGTATACTCACGTGTTTATCAAACATTGTTTATAAATTCCTCCAGCAACTCCTTTATAAGCTTCATCTCTTAGAAAACTAATCCCTTGATTTGTAATGCACATAATGCACATAACAATAACAAGATATGGATCAGTGACAGATGGATACTTTCATATTTGGCATATGGTGTTTTATAAGCTTGCTCCCATTCTATTGAAGCTGATGAGTCTTTCCGTTGAATTCACTGAGCTTTGGATCAGGCCCTGGAAGAAAATCGGTATAATTCTAAAGACAGCTTGATTTTAAAAATAAAAAAAAACCCCAACCCTTTAAACCTTTGGGGGGGGTGGTGCTCTGTAGAAGCCTGTGATTTTTTTTGTTATGTTTTAACTGACTTGGAAAGACACGCACACTGGATCGTACCAATTAGGAAGAGTCCAGAACAGAGGGAAAAACATCTGCTTTATGTGTAAATCTTTAGCTTTAATAAGTTAGCCATGTTTGAATGTTGGAAGCTGGCTGACTTTGCAGGCAGTGAGCATAACAAAGCTGGAAATATTGGAGTCGTGGGAAAAATATATGAATTATGGCAAACATCTCTTTGCCTCTAAAAATACTTAAAATACCTGTTTGGGTCCATTTTACATTTCCTCAGAGAATACAACTTAGCAGAGTTGTCTTTAGGGACTTTAGAAATAAGGTTTTAATTGGGTAAGACCATTTTGTTGTTCTATTAAAAAGTAATTGTCATGATTGACAACAGACACTTCATTTGCATAAATAAAGAACATGTTGAAAATCTTAACTGTGTCACAAGACTGTCAAAAAAAAAAAAGTAGTTCTGGGGCTTTCTTATACAAACCTTGATGTGAATTTCAACGTGACTTTTACTGCAGCCTGTGTCAAATATGTTAGATTTGGCATGAGCATCTGACAACAAAGATGTGTTATTGACAGAGACAACTGTGTGGGATTTAATGGATCATCTAATTCATAATTTGCCGTAAGTGGAAGATGGCTCCCTAACAAAACAAAACAAAAAGAAAAAAGGAAATTTGTAGGGAATATAATTTTGCTATTGAGAAACCCAGTCTTTTTAAAATTACGTTACTGCTGAAAGCTGGTGCCATCTCTTTGGTGCTATCTTCTGTCAGGCACCTATCCAGAACCTGGGGTCATCTAGGGAGGTGACTTTGATACCACTGAAAGAGTTACAGATGTTAAAACTCACAGGAGGTAGAACTGGAAGCTTATCTTTTGAAACTGGATATAAATGGGATATCCATTCCTAATATCCTGAACTTGAGAAATCTGGAGGCAGCTGGAGTTTACTTTTTCAGTTTGACCCACATGACTCACTGCAGTGGAGTGGCTTGGACTGAACATTTAAATTTGTCTTATTAATATTGCCTCTGTATTTTGTATTAGCTTACAGATACGTTTTCTAGTATTTTAGGTATTTCTTGTAAATTTTCCTAGAAACTGGCTAAAGGAAGTTTTTATTCTCTCACTTCACCTAGATAAGAGCCAAATCTCTTTGACTAGAGAAGTTTTAAATTTTCCGTTAAGGGTAGCTTCTAATTCATAGGCTTGTTTCTCCTTCCTTGAATATTTTTTTTTTACCTCCTTTGTTCCATCATCTATTTTGCTGTCACCTTGTGTCTTTCCTCCTCCTGACGAAATCACAACTTCTGTCCTAGCAGAAACTTTCTCTCGTGCAGTCCCTCCTGCCAGCCTGGCTCACTTGGCTTTCTCCCTGTACCTTTGCTTCGGCGGCGGCCGCTCAGCAGAGCGCTGGCTACCCGTTCGCAGGGATTCGGCGAAGCAGCTGCGGGCGGGTTGCAGGAGAACCCAGGTGGATGGAACGCCCCGGGTGTGCCTGCTGCCCCAGCTGTGGGTTCAGAGAGCAACGGGAGGAGGGGGCGGGCGGCGCTGGTTTGGGAGCGGGCGGCGCGGG
>NW_010562622.1:0-6036 GCF_000687285.1 Phaethon lepturus
ATCCATCACCTGTCAGGGCTCTGCTCCAGGGCCCCGAGATGAAAGGGCCCAGCTTTGTCTATTGTCTCTCTCGCCGGTCAGTCTGGAACCGTTCCCGCGCCGGAGCCTTGATGTTAATCCCGGTGAACCGGGGGGGCTGTCAGGCCAACGCACCGGCAATTTAGTAAAAAATCATTTTGGGGCAGACGCTCTGCTGAATTATCTTCCCTACTACGCTGCTCCGTGACTTTGCAAGCCACCCTCATCTTTTTCCCATCAGTGACGGGGCTCCCGGGACCCGCTTGCATGGGCCTGCAGCCCTCCACCCCACCGTGGGACCGCTGAAATTATGGACTGCGAAAAGCTACACACAACCTCCTGCGAGGTGCGGAGGGGGGCAACTCTTAAGCCTCTAAACGTACAGCAAATGGTTCCTTTCTGAGCAGGCATAGCTGAGAAATGAATGTCATGTCCTCACTACATGACCCATGTAGTTTCCCTCTTTATGTTTATTATTTTCCTCTTTGCATTTATTACTTTTACTAAACACATTTATCATGCTTTTTTAAAAAAAGAAAAACCCACTCCTCCTCACAGCATCTTTTTTCCTAAGGCATGCAGCTTCCTGCCTTACCTGATACTCAACACTAAAAGCTTGGCAACTTTATCTTTATCTTGGGAATCTTAATTGAAAAATAGAAATAATCTCTCAACCTTGGAGAACCAAAGCTCAGTGTTATGGAGAAGCTGTAGTTGCATAAATGCTGACCTCTGTCTTGGTATCCAGTTTAGGGCTATTTCTTATTCTGCATTCTTATTTCTGCATTCTTAGCAGATGAAGATATTTACGATAGCTACATTACAGATAAATACCAATGTGCTATTTTTTTGTTATCTGTCAAGCAGATAACAGACTTGAAAATTATCTATTAGACATACACTAGTAAAGTGTCAGGAGCTATATCTGAACACTGAAGTTCAGTTAGACCTGAGGCTGTCAGAGGCTTCTTTGATTCTGCAGGAACATCTTGTCCCAGTTGCAACTTGAACACAAG
The DNA here is from genome assembly GCF_000687285.1 of Phaethon lepturus. Taxonomy (NCBI): domain Eukaryota; kingdom Metazoa; phylum Chordata; class Aves; order Phaethontiformes; family Phaethontidae; genus Phaethon; species Phaethon lepturus. Next base: position 1,035 of record NW_010562622.1, read on the forward strand.
CAATCTGTTTTGGAAGCACCACGAGTGGTGATGAGTGGTGTCCCTCAGGGGTCCATATTGGGACAGGCATTGTTTAATATCTTCATCAATGACACAGTGGGATCGAGTGCACCCTCAGCAAGTTTGCAGATGACACCAAGCTGAGTGGTGCGGTTGACACGCCTGAGAGATGGAATGCCATCCAGAGACCTGGACAAGCTCAAGGAATGGGCCTGTGTGAACCTCAGGAGGTTCAACAAGGCCAAGTGCAGGGTCCTGCACTTGGCTTGGGGCAACCCTCAGCATCAGTACAGGCTGGGGGATGAAGGGATTGAGAGCAGCCCTGCTGAGAAGGACTTGGGGGTACTGGTGGATGAAAAGCTGGACACAAACTGGTAATGTGCACTCACAGCCCAGAAGGCCAACCACATCCTGGGCTGCATCCAAAGCAGTGTGGCCAGCAGGTCGAGGGAGGGGATTTCTACCCCTCTGCTCTGCTCTGGTGAGACCTCACCTGGAGTCCTGCATCCAGCTCTGAAGCCCTCAGCAAAGGAAAGACATGGACCTGTTGGAGCGGCTCCAGAGGAGGCCACAACAATGAGCCGAGGGATGGAACAGCTCTGCTGTGAGGACAGGCTGAGAGAGTTGGGGTTGTTCAGCCTGGAGAAGAGAAGGCTCCAGAGAAACTTTATTGCAGCCTCCAGTGCTTGAAAGGGGCCTGTAAGAAAGATGGGGACAGACTTTTTAGCAGGGGCTGTTGCAACAGGGCCAGGTAATGGTTTTAAACTAAAAGAGGGGAGATTTATACTGGCTGTAAGGAAGAAATTTTTTGCCATGAGGGTGGTGAAACACTGGCACAAATTTCCCAGAGAGGTGGTAGATGCGCCATCCCTGGAAACATTCTGGGTCAGGTTGGACAGGGCTCTGAGCAACCTGATGGAGTTGAAGATGTTCTTGCTCACTGCAGGGGGGTTGGACTAGATGACCTTTAAAGGTCCCTTCCAACCCAAACTGTTCTATGATTCTATGATGTTAATACTGTGGACATGGTCAGCTCATGCCAGTTGACCTGGGAGCCAAGGAACGGGCTTTGCCATGGTTTAATTTCTAAGTACAGACATCATCTAGTGCAAAAGAGGAAAACAAAAAAAGTGGGGCACAGGATTTTAGGCCCTCTGATCTCAGGAAAACCATGCATTTCTATTCCATATGTAGTTCACAGAGGGAACCAGACATCCCTGGTGAGATGTAAGGGTGGTGGGCATGACACCATGTGCTGTGAGCACGGTCAGTGTTTCTGTCTAGATGCAGCCACTAGAGATGGGTCCTCAGAACTGTCTGTCAGGCGTGACCATTGCGTGACCATTGCAGGGGTCCTTTGTGCTCCTGGGATCCACAGCTCCAAGAAACACACATGAGCAGGGGACAGAAAGTGAGGCTGCAAAAAGTCCTTTGATATAACAGTGCAGAAAAAATGAAGGCTATTTGCAAAAATCATACCTTCATGTAAGGTCTTGAACTACCTTAAATGGAAAAGTGTAAAGTTCTCAGAGGGCTAAGCATTCTGGAAATAAAATAAAATAATTTTTTAATAGGTATTACTCCTGCCTGTCATCAGTATGGTATGGTAACAGAACTGGAATTTAAATAGTATGAAAAGAAGCGAATGTATTTTGCACACTGACATTAGCCTCGATATTATTTCTTCACCAATCGAAACAGAGTGGTCCTGTCTCAGTGAAGTCATTTTGCAGTAACAAAGGAGTTCTTGGTTAGTGATTCTTTGGATTGATTTTGTTGTTGTTGTTGTTGTTGTTCTGAAAATCTGCTAGCTTTGCCATAACTCTACTCTTTATGGAGTTTTTCCAGTGATTTCGGTTTGTGCAAAATTCTCTTAATTACATGCTTTTTGAAATCCTACCTTAGAATATCCATTTAGAAGCTATTGGAAAATTCAGATCTTAATGGCAAACCGTCAATAAGGTTGACAGACTGCTAGAAATGCATACACAATAAGGGAATATTATGTTTATTTTAATCAGTTTTTACGGGAAGCAGGGAAGGATGGACTTGCAAAGGATTTCTACACTGTGAGTTTATCTCAGTGCGTACTAACCCTATCAAAGGAAATTTGGGGGATTAGTGCACAGGAGGTCTAGATGTACAGACATCACAGACACACTTGCACTGTTGTATTTGCATGCTGCTACCTTGAATTAAGCTCAAGATGAGATTTTACCTCTCTTGGGTACAGGCACATAAGAATACTCAATTCCCTTAGAATACTGAGGCTGAATTGCATTAAATAACCTCTACAGTGTCAAAATAGGAACAACTATAAAAAACTCTAAGTCATGTTCAAGTGCCACACTTGAAGCATATACTTCAGGGGAGGAATTTTAAAAGCAACAATCCAGCATGTCTTACACTGTAACACCTGGTGGCGCATAGAAACTTCTCATGTCCTAACATTTGTGTTCATAACATAAAGGTCACTCTTCTCAACAACCTACAAGGCTTGTTTGTGTGCCTAAACTTAAAAAACCACATTCTTTAAAAGCTAAGCTGTGCTGCAGACTGAATAGGAGAAAGCCAGATTGAAACATCTTACTGAGATGGGGCTGCACTGGTCTGCAAACAATCTCTTCATCCTCTTGTCAAGATCATGGTGGCCATACAAAGGAGTTCTGGTAAGAAACAAGCTCTTTTGGGCTGAGGAACAAGCTCCTAGGGTGGAGAGAGAGTTTAGGAACAGAGCTACTGTACAGGCAAAGTCAAGGTAGCGCTCAGCATCTCACTGTGGCTGTTCTCCTGACAGTTGAAGGATGTCTGTTTTAAGTCAGAAGATATTTGCTAGTGTTTTTTCTATGGTACTGACAGTAGACATAGCATTTCAGAAGTGCATGAGCAACTTTGGTGAACCTGACTACTGACTTCCCTATATCCCCTGTGACCGTAGTTTCATGAGTTACCGCATGTCAGCTGAGTGGCAGTAGCTGGCTCTGTGCGTGTGCTTTTAGCTTGTAGCAAATGTAGATAAAATGAGTCACACCAGGCCTCGGTGAAAAAGGTGATGCCTGTACATTATCCTTGGCGGTAGCAACGCGCTACGATTAAGTATGCAGTGAGCTGCTGTGGTTCAATTGATGAATGGTAACTCATTAACATTCAATAGCTTGGTCATGTGTCAGAGCCCTCGGTTTTCTTTAGCTCCTTTAAAAAGTCTTAGGCAGGGATTATGCCGTGGGAAGGACCCTCCACCTTGGACAGGTATGATTTTCCCAGGAGTTTAAGGCTGTAGCAGCTGGGGGATGTTCTGCCCTTGAGATTGTTGTGAATCACATCTGAGTAAGAAAAAAACTCAAATCTTACCCTGGCTTCTGTCTGGTACAGTAAATCTGTAAAAATCACTCCAGCTGAGAGGTATGGATCCACACAGACCTGTGCAGAATGTAAATCACATAATCCTGAGAAAACTGCCTGGGCCGTGTAGGAGAGGAACCGTAGCATGCACAGAATCCATAGGAGGGAGATGTGCAATGGCAGACTCTTGCCCCCACAGGTGATTTGTGAGAGTTAACATTTGGTTTGTGAGAGGTTTAACCGCTGCCTTCTTGCCCCTCAGACTGTTTGCTAATGGCAGCGGGGGAAGACAGAAGCTGCTCCTTGCAGCATAAAAGAACCACAGAGCTGTGTGGCCCAGGCAAAAATATGTTTTATGAAGTAGATTTTAAAAAGTAGGCATTTAAAATGAGGGTATTGTACCCTTTCTGTCAGCTAAAGTTGCTTTTTATGGATATCAGCTCATGAGGCTTGACTGAAGCTATGCCAGGAATGCAGAATAGGTCAGCTGGGTGCTGAACTGACATGTCCTGAAGGAGTGAGACATGATCCAAGAGCAATGCCAACATTAAAACATGTGTTAGGGTGTGTCAGGACAGAAAATGATCAATACCTGCTATTTTTAATCGTCCTCAGTTCTGCGCAGCAGCAGAGAGCAGTCCCTGAGATGTTTTATTGATGACACCATGGGCCGTGAGAAAAACTCCATGGATAAAGATTTTGAGGTTTACTTTAGGGCCTTTCCAATAAGGAATAATCTTTCTTTCAATAAGATAAGAATTATTGGCAATCCTTTAGATCATAACAAATGCCTGAAATACACCTTAGATAATTTATCTTTAATAGGAAACTAATTACAAAGCCAATACATACCTATTGATTGCTATAATTACATTTACTGGACTTCATCATCTACCTACTGTTACACGCACAGAGTCAGCTAAATCTTTCAATGCATAATTTAAAATCTTAGAGAGGGACCTGTATCTTATTAAGGTTGATGTCATTGCTGCATACAGGAATCCATTTTCCGTTGTTTAGAATTTCTCTTATTTTCTGGGCTATTATTTTTTAAGCCAAGCATCTGCTTTGTGTGGAATTCTGTGCATATGCATAGAAAATTTTGTCCAAAATTCTTCAGCTGTTTCAGAAAACTACTACATCACTTTTGAGTAAAGTATATGATTTTGTTCATGTTACAGAAGTGATTAAGTAATCCAAATACCCACATGCCATGGGGCTTTAAATTTGGCAGGGAGGGATTGTGCCTTTTACAGCATCTCAGCCCTCATCTTCCCACAGCAACACAGCATGTCACCCCATTCTCTCTGTAAAGTCATTCTTTTTTTCTGATTTCATTGTCTGCACTTTTACAGACCCACCAGTTCCCAGGCCATGTCCTTCTCTCTTTTTTATGCCTGAGCAGGAGGTTTAGCCAGAGACCTCCCAAAACCCCCTCCCAGGCAGCTGGTTTTACCTCTGATTCTCCATCCATCCTCAGCTCTTCGCAGGCACTGCTCTTCACATCCTGCTCACATTTTCCTCACAGTCTCCTGCTACATACATTTTTCTTTTTTGCTATTTTTTTTACACAGAAACCTAGCGTCAAGTTCAACTCCTCATTTCATATTTCTAAAGCTTTTCTGTTCTGAACTTCACTGCAAATTCCCTTTTTCCCTAC